>NW_027187419.1:69355599-69393312 GCF_028583685.1 Petaurus breviceps papuanus
AAGATTTGAGCAGCAGCACACCCAGACACACTGAATCTCTCTGTCTCTCCGTCTCCCTCTGTCTCTCTCTGTCTCTCCTTTTAAAACTTCATCTGCCTCAGAATGATTAGATGTCAAAGATTCATATAAGGAACCACAAGACTTTGATGTCAGAGACCAGATGAGATTCTTCCTCATTGTAAATGGTAAAACATTATCTAAATGACCATTTTGCAAAGTTCTTTTTTCATTCTTAATCTTCTCGTACCAATGCTTCCTTCATCTTTGTGTTTCATAGGAAACCATATCTTACACACAAAGAACAGAGTTGTAAAATAAGATCGATTTGTCTTCAGCGTTGCCTTCTCAAACAAATAGGGCTGTTTTGGGATAGCAGCTGAGGCACTGCTTCTGCCTTTTGCTTTTTGAGCGTTGGTTACAAAGACAAAAATGAAATGGTACCTGCCCTCAAGGAGCTTATATTCTTTTGAGGAAGATATTATATACACATATAGGTATTGTATTTGGCAACTAGAGAGTGCTGCGGACCTGGAGTCAGGAAAACCTGAGTTAAAATCCAGCCTCAGATACTTCCTAACTTGCTAGCTGTGTGACCCTGAGTAAGATTCCCAACCTCTGTATGCCTCAGTTTCCTCATGTGTAAAATGAATATAATAACAGGACCTAGCTCTCAGAGTTGAGGGGAAGATAAAATGAGATAATATTTGTGTAAGACGTGTGTGCCATGTGTTTTGCTCATGTAAGTTATGTGTGTTCAAATGGGCCTTTATGAATATGACTAGCAAGGAGGCATTTTGTATCACAAAGTAAATGTGTTTTTTGAAAGTATTTTTTCCCTTGACTTTGCTGCGGTTTCTAACATGGTATAGTGGAAAAAAATACTGCCTTTTCTTTTTGATCTCATCCATATTCATGACTTCCCACTGCTACCTGCGTAAAGATGACTTCCATATACATCTGTATCTCCAGTGCTAACATCTTGAGTGAGTCTCAGTCACACATTTACTGCTTGCTATGTCTACCTGGGTGTACTACTGTCATTTCAAGCACCATATGTGTACAATCAAACTTATTTCCTCCTCCTCTTAGCTGCCCCCTCCCCCACAAAATCACCACCCGTCACCCATTTCTGTCTATGGCAACCTTTCTTCCAGTTATTGGGGCTTGAAACTACTGTCATCTTTAGCCCTTCATTTTGCCTTTCTCTTCCTTCTTTTCTCTAGAGTAGCCACTGAAGTATTATCAAATCTTTCTTTGTAATGTCTCTTAAACCCAGTCCTTCCTTTTCATTCCTACTGGTGCAAGTACATCCCCCTACTGACTAGATCAGAGGTTCCTAAATTGTCTTGGTTGACAATACCCTTAGTGTCTCAGTAATTTTTCACAACATTTCTAGGCCAAAAGAAATGCCTACCTATTAGGTAGTTACATCCAAGTATTAATGCCCTAACAATATATTTCAAATAGTTATTTAAAAAAACAGTATACCTAAAGTGAAAGAAAATAAAGTTTTATTCATTCAATTCATTAATTTCATTCAAGAAAAAAATTCCATTCTTAACTAACCACAATTACCAAAGGGGTATGTATCTGTACCTGTTAGGCAATGAACACATTTTCAAACCTTGGAATCAGATTTGACACCACTACTTTTATTTCTTCTTCCATGCTTTTTTTTTGATACTTGCATTGCACCATGACAATTGCTGGAAATCCAGCTTCAAAGATATATATCACAAACATGAAAGTTTGAGAAGTTATTGATATAGTTGAAAATACAAGTAACCAAAACATATCTCAGATTTTTAAGAACATCATCAAAAGAAATGAACTATGGTCTTGTGTTGAAACTAGGAACTGATTCCAGTAGTTCACCAGTGCCTGACAAATGTGAAGTACTGCTGTGTTTCCTTCTAAAATTTAAAAGGCCCCACAGTGCCCCTGTGAGTTAATTGCAATGCATGGTTTGGGAACCGTGGGCTTAGACTATTTTGACTACCTCCTAACTAGTATTGCTATCTCCCATCTGTTAATGTTCTAGTCCATCCTACACAATGCTGCCAAAGAAAACTTCCTAAAGCATAGCTCTGATCATGTCACACCTCTTTTCAGAAAAGGCCAATGGCTCCCTAGGTGCGATGGTAAAAAAAAAAAAACCAAAACAAAAAACCCCACAAAACTACATATGCCTCAGGGTAGCTTTTTTGCTCCTCCACAAAATAGACCAATCTACACTTCTAATCTTTTTTTTCCTCTACTACTCCCCTATATTTATCCTATATCTCAGCCAAACTGGAGTATTTACCATCTCTAAAACATGAATATGCTTTCTCATCTTCAGGAAAGCAGGCAGCTTTCCTTCCACCTGGAATACCCATTCTCCTTATCACCACTTATTGAAAACCTACCTTTTAAGACACAGTACATATGCTAACTTCATCACTATTTTCTTGACCACCACAAACAGAAATAATTTCTTCCTCTTCTGAGCTCCTATGATATCTTTGTACCTTTTTAAGTTAAATTATAACATGCAGAGGTCTTTTATTTTTTATTATTGTTTTATATGGTTTATCTTCCCTGGCATATTATAAGCTCCATAAAGCTAGGGCTGTCTATTCTCTATAGCACCCAGCATAGTGTATTTTCCTAGGGCCTACTATCGCCCATATCTAGCCTTTCACTGAGGATCATAGGATCACTGATTGACAGACACAGAGACCATATTCTCTAACCTCCTCATTTTTAAGACTGGGAAATTGAACCTCAAAGAGGAAAAGTTTCTTGTCCATGGTCACAAATTCTATAAGTGGCAGGGCTAAAATCTGAACCAAGGTCCCTTGTTTTAACACCCTATGCTCTTTTACTAAGGCTCTTCTCAAGAGTAGTCACTCAATAAATATTAGTAAGGTAAATGAATTAAAGGAAAGATTTTATGACTTTTTACTATTATGTATATACTGAGTTCTTGATTGATAGCTCTCATGGGTTATGTTTTCAATGTAAGAATGAGGGAATCAACCCTGGAGCTTCCGTGCATAGAGAAAGGGGCACTAGACTGGGAATGAGGAGACCTGGATTTTAGCCATTGTTTTGTCGTGCACTCTTAGACCTAGGCTTACACCACATTCTTAGGCAAATTGGGTGACCTTATTTTGCTGAGACTCATCTATAAAATGAAGGGACTAGATTAAGGTATCTCTAGGGTCCTCTATAGCTCTAGTGTTCTACAGTTTTTCGTATGGATTTTATAGCAGGAGTCTTCCTACTCTTTACTATTCTCACTTCATCATTATTATTACTCCTTTTAAATGAAACTGTTTAGAGAAAAAAAAAACACTAATTATATATCTGTGACCAACAAGATGGTAGATTCATTGTTTCTTCCTGAGCCCTGCCTCCTCCCACAGAATTATATCCTAAAATTTGTAGTAATTACAAGGAAATCTACAAGATAAGAAGATAGAACTTCTACCACTACAAGCACACATATTCCTTCCACACACATACACATATAAAAACTTAATGATATAACATTAAAGAGAACTTTAGTGCTTAGAACTTCAACTTGGCATCCTCTTTCCCAGTCTATTCCTCATACCTTGGAGAGTAGGCACAAGCAGACACAGGTTTTGTGACGCAGAATACAGCAATAGAGATCCCTACCTATTCACCCCACAACAATGACTGGGCCTGAATACTACCTCTACCCCACAAGAGGTAGCAAACAATGACTCTGAAAGAAAGGGACAGTGACTGTAAGCAGGGAGTGATGTGAAAAACTTGAGAAAGATGAAAAACCTTCTACTGGCTAAGAGGGAGCAAAATCAGGGCTGAGAGAAGGAGGACTAGAAACAAGAGTGAAACCAGAACTTTCCCCCCAAAGTTTACTTAGGGTAAAGACCTAGCTAACCCCAAAATGAGGAGGCTAAGGATGCCCAGTCTTATGGGGACAGGGTCTGTGCAGGACTGGAGGACAAAAGAGTGAGGGAGAATCCCCAGGATGAATAATGGGCAATATGTGGGAAAAGCTGAAAGACCAAAATTTCTAAAAAGAATGTCTGAAGAAAAACCTAGTATAAAAAATGTATCAGTAGAGAAAATCATAAAAATAAAAGGAAGATATATGGTAGTGGGATAGGGAAAAATAAATTGATGTTCTTGGTGCAATGAGAGAACAGTTGAGATAAAATAACACATATCTGTAATGGAACAGTCATCATGGATGTGTGATTTCCTCCAGTTTTGTTCAGTCATATATCAATAGGAGTAGAGGTGAATTATTAGAGTAATCCAAGGTCGGAGTTTGGCAAGGCATGAGTAATACTGGGACAAGGGACCAAGAGATTTGGGAGCAGAGTATAGCATTGAGTTGAACTAGTTCACTAAAGGGTCAAGATTAGGAAGGCAGAAAACCATAGCCAAAACTGGGGTACCTGCCAAAGTACTCAGAGTAGAAGCATTAGATTCATGGTAAAGATGAAGGTTTAGGAAGAATATTAGGGAGAAATTGAATGATAGGAGGCTCTATTAGATATAGGAATGATGGCAGTCTTGATATTGCAAGTAGAATATCTGTGGGTGATGGCAAAATGAAATAGGTCAAGGGAGTTGAAAAGATTGGGGAAATGGAAAGTCAAGATATCAGAGACCACATACATTGATATCCCCTAGTAGCCAGACACTGAATCCATTGAAAAAGTTGGAAAAACATCTTAAGGGTCAGTATATATAAAACTATAGGATCTGAATGGGTGAGAAATTTGGATAGAGTAACCCTCAAAGGAGGAGAGATTATTCAGTGATGATGAAAGCAGGAATGCATGAAAGTAGGAGTGAGGAAACGGAGGGAGGATTATTTCAACTTCCTTTCCAAGGCCAGTGAATCACAAATTAGGGGTAGTTAAATTTGTATCTTCCCCAATACCTAATAGAGAGCTTTACATGCAAGAGGTACTTAAATGTTAGCCGAATTGAACAAAATAGCAGAGAGTTAATGAGAAGCTGTGTTATGTCACCTAAAAACTGCCATCAGTAAGAAAACTGTACCATGCTAAGACAGAAAAGATGTGGTTGACAGCAATCTATTTATAATTAGATAACAATCTAATATTGTTCCTAGATTAGAAACTAAAGGATTACTCATTGATAAATTTGACTACAAAACTGGTCAATAAAGGAGACTAGAATTTTGTCCCATTAGTAACTGTAAAAAACAACAACAGCATTATAACCTGGCTGAAAATCTATGAGAAAAAAAAAAAAACAAGAGCAAATGCAGACACTGAATAGTGAAAAGTGCTAATACTCCATCGTTTTAGGGGTTATAGGGAAACTAAAGCTACATCTAATTTGTGGCTTAGACAAGCCAAAGTATGGTGAAATAGAAGGCAAGTAGTAATTGAAAGTAAGGTGAATGACATTAAACATTATCACAAATGCATAATAATGGAAAATTTGGTAGATGACAGGTGTAGAATATGAATGGCAACTCAGGAAACAATTAAATAGATAATTGGATGATGGAACAGATTGGTTGCTGTGAATTATACTAACAGGCATACTAATACTTCTAAAATTATCACCATTCATTAACCCTCCAATTGTTGATAAAATTTGATGGAGAAATTAATTTAGTACTATAATATAAGTAAAAGCCTAAGAATATTCAACAGCAGCTACAATACTTTAAGATATGACAATAACAGCAAATTACAATGGTTAACAAATTAGATATCCTACTATTTAATCAAACTAAAAATGTAGTAGAATTCTGTGTGTGTGTGTGTGTGTGTGTGTGTGTGTGTGTGTGTTTTGCTAGGCAATTTAGTAGAAATATCAGAAACATTTGGAAACTGAGGAATTTCAAAGTATAGCAATACTTGAAACCTGGGAGGTTTGATGCTAGCCATATTTGTCTACAAAAGGCATGAATAGAAGCAGGAGGATAGAAGGCAATGATTTTCCCTCTTAGCTTTTGCCCTTGTTTAGATTAATTTACATTACAATCTTGAGAGGATCTTGGGATAAAGATGGGTTTTAAACCCAGGTTTCTACACTACTTCTGGAAGTGCCCCCAAAATGTTTTTTTGGGGTTGTTCACCCTTTGTTTTTGAATAGGACCAATGATATCATAGAATGAGTTGGATTTAAGTGAGGCAGGGTTGCACAAAGTCACCATCCTCACTCTCTCTTCCAGAGTCATCAAAGTCCAGAAGAAGCAAGACAAAAGTCAAGAAGGCTGGTGATGGACTGGGATGCAGTGGATGACCTTGGTGTCATCAATGTCTGACCAAAGTCTAAGCATTCCACATCTCCTGCATCAGCTCCCTTGTTCTCATCTGCCCATTCCACTGGGAGGGGGAGAGTTTTCACATGCTTGGGGTAGACATCCCCCAATTGACATGCTACAACTTCTTGGAGTCACAGGTGAGAGTTGGGTGACAGATGGACACCAAGGGTGGATGAGCACACCTGAAAAAGGCTCAGTAAACCCTCATACCAGAGGTGCTAATCCTCCCTGAACATCCCCTATAGGATCCCCATGAGGGGCTACAAGGAATTTTTCACTAGCTAATCTGGGGCATCATACTTTGAGTCAGCACGGAACACAGAAGTCAGTCAATCAATTAACCAAAGAATGGATTAAATCTTCCTTAGTCTAGCTAGATCTTAGATCTTAGTCTGGGAACAGTTGGACTGGCCCTTTAATTGAGTGTGGCAGATCATAGTCTCTGCTATGACTAAAGAGTTATCAGTTGCCCTTATTAAAGAGAGGTTTTTTCATAATTGTAGTCTGTTAGATGGGAGCTGAAATGGCTAAAAGGTTACCCTAAAAATGTAATTCTGCAATTGATAACCTCAGTTGAAGTTAGTGTCAGCAGTAAGAACTTCCCAACAGAGAGAGCAAGCAAAAATGTGGCACTGTGAGGAGATCAGTGCAGGCAGGAGTTTCAGCAGGAATCAGCAGTGATGAGTCATTCAAGATAAAGCAAGCCAAGCAGCAGAATGTGATAACATCACCAGAAGATATCAATATTAAATGGTTGTGTATAAAGAAGATATCAGTATTAGATCGCATGGTATGCTTTAGTCATTCATGTTTCCTATGCACATGCCAGTTCCATGTATTCCTCACTTCCATATCTAGTGGCCATGCATGTTCACTGAATATGAACCTATAGGATATGTAATCCCTATTTGTGTCCACACACATCCACTCTTCCTCCTGATGGTGTATGCAATAATGGGAGAGTGTGTCCCAGTTTTATTAGGGAGGGAGAGGGATGATATTCTATTGAAACTTTTCTTGGAATGATTATTTCAAGTGCTTTTAATCTGAACTATATCCTCCAGCTGAGGATACAAGCCTTTGGCTAACTAATAAAAGTAAACCCATTATTGAGGTCTCATTCATAGGTGATATAGACTCATAGAGTCCTGGGGGTAGTGTTTCCAGAGATCTCGAGATTGGGGGATGGACAGCACATGAGACAAAGGGTACCCAAATGCTTCACAAAAGATCATGTCTGAGACTAACTGGTAGATTTCTTCCCTTCAGTAAGGAGTAGGGTGACGTGAGGACCTAGACTGGTGAAATGGGATAGGTCTTCACTAGTATGATACAAATCTGAAAAGGGAAAGAAGCAAAGTCAATTATCTGAGTAGGAAGAGATCAGTTAAAACATTATTCAGTCCAGTCTGAGAAAGAAAGGAGCACCTACATTTAGAGATTAAACAAAGAGTTTCTCGTGATTTCTTTTAAAATTTTTATTATATTTTATTTTTATTTCCAGTTGTGACCTCTCCTTCCCTACTTCTTTTGTTAGTGTTTTATATTTAATTTTTTTTTAGGTCCAAATTCTCTTTCATCCTCCACCTCTTCTCCACCCATTGGAAAGGCAAGAAATATACTCATTATACATATGAAGTCATGTAAAACATATTTCTGCATTAACCATCTCATGATTTCTAAAATTCAAAGAGTTGAATGTCTCTGCAAGGTTTTAAATAGAGGTATGATGGGAAGAAGAGTTATTTTCATTTACTCCTGATAACCTTTGCCTATTCTTCTTAAATGGGAGACAATGACATCAAGCATCATCTGGGCAACTGAAATGCTGCCACATATATCTTTAGGTCAGCTCCTTCCTATTTGGTAGGAATTCATAGAATTTTAGTGCTGCATCTAGTCATATTGCCATTTTATAAATGAGGAAACTGAGATGTAGAGTTAGGTAAATGACTTACCTAGAATGCCTCGGTCAGTACAGTCAAGACTAGAATTTTCTTAATTGCTAATTTGGGGTCCTTTTCCCAACATGCCAGGCTGATTCACATGCTTCTGTTTGAACAAAGACTAGAACTGTGGCTCCTCAGATTTAAAGTCCAATAGGCAACACAATCCTTGATTCATGCAGATCTTGAAATACCTCAGACATTATCTATTCCAATTCCCTTTCATGAATGAGGAAACTGAGACCCAGGAACATGAAGAGAATCTCCCAAGGTCATATAATTAGTACATCATAGAGCATGATTCAAATATCACTTCAGATCAGGGGCCTTTTCTGGACTCACTACCTCCCCATCCCCCCCAAAGCCTATTCTGATTTTAAGAATGGTGACTCCTAATTTTGATTTTGTAGCACCTAAGGGTGGCCACAACTCTCTACTGTGGTAATTCCCCCAAACCTCTCAAGATGAATTCTTTTAATTTACTCCAATTTTAAAAAGCAAACACAGTAAAGCACCAATTATTATTTTAATAACATGTATCGCCAAGGCAATATTCACAGTACCAATGGCAACTATGAATATTCTGGCATAGTTCTGAATCACAAAATATAGCAGACTCTTCATATATATAACAGAAGGAAAACATTTATTCAAATGCCAGAAAGCCAAATCCCAATACCAGAAAACCAAATTCATCATAGCAACAAAGAAATCTAAAAACAATAACATTGCAGAAAGCAACACCATTCCAAAGCCTTCTCTTTGCTCAGGCCTTCCCACAAACACTCACACTTGCCTGAGTCCTCTCTCTCCCTCCACACTAACTGCTCTGACTTCCAGCTTCCTCTAAGCTCTGTTCCACCCCTCCTGCTCCACCTGTTCAGAAAAATCCTCCCACCACAGACTCCATGTGACTATGTTTGGCCTATTAAGGGGCTGGGAATATCTTCAAATTCACTTAGGCCTATTAAGGGGCAGGGAAGCTCTTCAAATTCCCCTTATACAATATTTCTCTGATTTCATAGGATCATAGATTTAGAACTGGAAGGGGCTTTATGTGATATTTTGTCTAGCTCCTTCACTGAAAAAAAAATAAGGTAATTAAGGCATTAGAAGGTTTAATGATTTGCTTAGGATCACAGAGCTAGCAAATATCTGAGGCAGGATTTGAATTCAGTTGTTCCCTACTACATGTGTGAAGTAGTATCCTTTGAAATATAGTAACCATGTACACAAAAATCCTGATGTAGAAGACTGTAATGGGTCCTTCTCCACCAGTGCTATAAAAGGGCTCCCACTAATGTGCCATATAATATTTCACTTATTGAATTACCAGGATATTTCTGATTCCCCAGAAGAGTTTTACAATGTACTTTGTCAGTTCTAGAGGCAGGAGGATGGCAGGATGGATAGAATACAGGGCCCCGAGTCAGGAATATCTGAGTTAAAATTCGGTCTTAGATACATCCTACCTATTTGACCCTGAGAAAATCACTTAACTGCTATCTGCTTCAGTTTTCTCAATTATAAAATGATGATCATAATAGCAGTTGCTTCACATGGTTGTTGTGAAGCTCAAAGGTGATAATATCTATAAAACTTTTAGCACAGTGCCTGACATATAGCAGCTGTTTAATAAATCCTTGCTACTCCCTTCCCTTCCACCTCCCCTCAATCATCAGAAACTATAATCTCTAATTGAAGATCACCCAGGCTTCAACATATGAGGAATTATGCAGAAGAAATAATCTAAAGGATACCATCAACGAAAAGTATGGCCAAAATGTAAGATTCTTGCTCCATTGGTATCTGTGAATTATAAAGAGAACATGAGAAAGTGCTCCAGCATGTAGTATGAACTTTGTGTGGTGGATTTAATCTAGGAAGTGGACAAGAGTACCCGATAGGAATGAGCAATCATGGAAGACTTAAGATCTGTGTGGAAAGAAAAACCTACATTAATGAGATCACAAAACACTGAGGCACTTTACCAATAAAGTCTGCTATGTTTTTATGAGTTTATACTTCCTGATTCTTCTTATTTTTTAAAAGAAAAAAAATTAAAGAATTGGTAAAAGCCATGGAGAAACCTACAAAAGAAGCAAGTAGAGCACTGTCTTTGCTAGCTACTATCACTGGTGCTAATCAGACCGTTTAATAAAACTTTGTATTTGCATAGCCATTAAAAATAATTTTAGGGGGCATTTTACTTCACAATAAATTCTTAGCTTTAACATCTGGGGAAGATTGTTATTTACACATTTTTGATAGGTCACTTTTCAACAAGATGTGCAATCCATCTGTAAGACTATACAATGCAAATTGAAGACATTTAAAGTACCTATCACAAGGTAATCATGTGGAAAAGAGATTTCTATTTAGCTTTTTCTATTTCAGCCTCTACAGATAAAGGCTTCAGTGAACAATTTTTAATGTTTTTAGTTGAAGAATTCTTTCTACTTTATGGTTGCAAATCAACTTAAAGACCAGTAATGTAAAATCCATGAGGTACTTAAAAGTCAGTGATCAATATGCCAAAGTTAGGCATTTGAAATTAACTAATAAATGACATCCTTGCTCTTTTTGTATATTGCCTAAAAATTTCTTCTCCCCAACTCCATCATCACCCAAGAGGAAGAAGGACTTGTATTTAGAGCTCTGAAATACCTCTAGGACATTCCAGTGTAATTCCACAGCCTATCAGAAAAGGAACAGGAAGTGGTTTTAATCTTTAATGAAGTCCCATCTCTAAGCCAATATCTAAGATCATGTCACCAGTTAACATACCATACTTGCATATGAGAGAATATAATTGAGGGATTTCTGATCAGAAAAAGAAGTGGGACTGATTATGTATTAAGATCAAGGAATATCAGATAAACCAGTTATAAATGTTGTGTAGATACCAACAATAATTGAAGATTAGGAGGAAGGCATCCAGTATTTTGAATAGATCCTCTTTGGAGAAGTTATAAGAGAATGTAAACAAGAATGAACTGGCATGCATAGATAGACTGAATGGAAATATCAACATTGATATGAACCATCCCTAAATACATTCTAAGTTAGAATCCTTATTCTTCAGGTGTTTAAATGAGCTAAGGGTCACCATCTTTACTAATGACAGTTTAAAAATCTGTGGGTCAAAAAAATGGGCTATTACTCAGCAATTCAAGACTGATCCCTGGAAATATTTGTGTAACATGGTAGTATTGGGAATGCTAAAAAAAAAAATCTTCTTTTGAACACTTATATTTTTGGCATGTAATGAGGGTCTTCTGGGTTGGACCTAGGTCAGGCCAAGCCAATGATTCAGGTTCAGGAGTGTCAGTCATCTAGCATTTATTAAGCACCTGCTGTGTGCTGGGGTGTAGGGGGAGGGGAGCAGCGAGGTGGTGCACGATGGAACATCAGGCTTGGAGTCAGGAAGATCTGAGTGTAAGTCTAGCCTCAGACTCTGCCTAGCTGTGTGCCCCTGGTCAAGTCACTTAATCCTGTTTGCCTTGGTTTCCTTCTCTGTAAAATGAGCTGGAGAAGGAAATGGCAAACCACCTCAGCGATTTGTCAAGAAAACTCCAAATGGGTCAAGAATTTTAATAACTAAAAGGAGTGAATATTAATAACAATAAGGGATACAATAAAACACAATAATAATCATAATGATAAGGGATACAAAGAAAGGGGAACAAAGCAAAACTCAGTCACAGCTCTTAAGGAGCTCACAGTCTAATGTGGCAGATGACATGCAAATAGCTATGGACAACAAGATATGTACTATATAAATGGTGGATAGTCTTATAAAGAAGGTACATAAAATTAAGAAGACCTAGGAGAGGATTAGAATTTAAAGAAACATCCATAGACCATAAAATGAAATAAAAACCATCTTACTTAGAAAAAAGTTTAGAAGGATAAAATTTCTTGTTCCTGATTCAGATAAAAACTCCTCCCCCTGTATCCCCATATTCACCAGGATAGCTACAAGAGCTAGCTTAGACAGGCATTCCTTCAGGTCAGTAGGAATTCCAGTAAACTCCTGTAGCATCAGCTCCCTATGAGACATTTGCCTTATGTAGTGAGGAACCAAACCCTAACCCCCTGGACCAACCACAACTGACTAAGAAAATAGCCTCCTTGTCCCCTTAAAGTAATGGTTCTTAATTTGGAGCCCATGGAAGGATTTCAAGGGCTCTATGAACTTGAATAAGAAAAACATTACATCTTCTCCCCCCACTAATTTCTACCAGAAATTTTGGCATTTCTCTAAATTATGAATTAAAAGAAGGGGCCCATAGACTTCACCATACTTCCAAAGGGGTACATGATGTAAAAAAGGTTAAGAAGCTTTGCCTTAAAGGGAAATTATTGAAGGACACAGGTAGAGAGAAGAAAGATGAGGAATCTGCAAGGAATTTGCAAGAATCTGCAAGGTTAAACTCTAAAGATCCCTATGGTTTTATTTTATTCCCTACTCGTCTAGTTAAAATCCATCTTGTGAAAGTCACCAATGAACTTTTTTTGAAATATTTAACAGAAAGGACATTAGTAGAAATATTTTTATTTCAGCCTCTTGTGTTTGTCATTATCAACCACCTCTTCCTTCTTGACACTATTTCCTGGGCTAACTTCCATGACACTTCACTATTTTTTTCCTCCAACCATGTCTCCAGTGGCTCCATCTTTATTTCTTTTGTGACTCCTTTCTCATCCTCATGCCTATTAGCTACAGGTAGGTCTTCTACAATCTCTTCTTCAGAGTTTATTCATTCTTATACCTTCAACTATTACTTCTAAGCTAAAACATGCAACTATGCACTATACATTTCCACCAAAATTACCTAATGTCAATTCAAGCTTTATAGTCATCCTTTCTCCAAAACTAACACCAATTCCCAACTTTCTTATTTCTGTAAAGGGCATCAGGATTCTCATGCTACTCAGACTAAAAATCTTTAAACCATCTTAATTCAGTTTCCTTTGCTAAATCCATTCAATCATCAATATTATGTTAATGTTAATTAACAATGTTAATTAATTAGTTAAATTAATTAAAACAATGTTAATTAATTAATAACAATGTTAATAGAGTCATTCTCATTTACTCAAAAAAAGAAATCTATTAAGAGTTTACTGCATGCATTGTAGTCTGCTAGGCATTTTTGTTGTTCAGTTGTTTCAGTCATATCCATTCTTTGCTGGCCCATTTGGGGTTTTCATGACAATGATATTGGAGCAGTTTGCCATTTCTTCTCCAGCTCATTTTACAGATGAGAAAGGTGAAGCAAATAGGATTAAGTGATTTGCCCAGAGCCATACAACTAGTAAGTGTCTGAGGATGGATTTGAACTCAGGTGCTCTATCCACTGTGACACCTAGCTGCTCCCTGCTAGGTACGGGGGAAGATAAATCAAATAAATGAGATGCAGTCCTTGATCTCAGGAAGTATACAGTCTAGTGGGAATGATAAGCATTATAAAAATACATATAAGAAAAAGTTTGTGATGTACATGAGAAAGAACTAGACTACATTCAAATCAAAACCCTGACAAGTCATTTAACCAGCTGCCGGGCAGTGGATAGAGCACTGGACTTGGAGTCAGGAAGACTTCAGTTTGAATCCATCCACAAACATTTATTAGCTGTGTGACCCTGGGTAAGTAACTTTACCTCTGTCTGCCTTAGTTTTCATCTGTAAAATGGGGATAATAAAAAAAAAACACCTACCTCTCAGGTTTGTTGTGAGTATAAAATTGAGATAATAATTGTAAAGTGCTTAGCACAGTGCTTGGAACATAGTAAGCACTATATAAATGTTATCAATTATTATTATTTAACCTTTCAGTGTCTAGGTAACTCCTAAAACCTTTAAGTTGGAGAGAAGGCACCAATCTACATTGGTAGTAAGAGGAGTTTCCTCATATGGGAATTGCTTATGACAATGACAATCACTGGTTCAACACTTAGTCCAATAATTTAAAGTATAGGAAACGCATAAGAGAATATTAAATACAATGAAGTCCAATGAAAAATAAATAATTCTCAGCTGGCAGAATCAGGAAAGGTTTCATGAAGGATGTAGCATCTGAGGTTCATCTCGAAGGATGAGTAGGATGTTAACATTTAGGTTAAAGGAGAGGGCATTCTAGATAGAGGACAGAGTAGAGTCATGGAGATGGGAAGAAATGGACCATATTCAAGAGATACTGAATAATCCAGTTTGGTTATTAGTTATGAAAAGAGGCATTTAGGCCTTGATTTAGCATGTCAGAAGTGGGAATGATAAAGAGGGCATAGATGCAAGAGATGTTGTATAGGTATGTATATACAATAAGACAGCAATTTACTGGAGATATGAGATGGGGGACATGTGGAAAGAATTAAGGGTGACTTTAAGGTTATGAGTATGGATGACAGGGGAAATGATGACACTATCAACAAAAGCAAAGGGGGGCAGCTAAGTGGCACGGTGAATAGAGCACCAGCCCTGGACTCAGGAGGACCTGAATTCAAATCTGGCCTCAGACACTTAACACTTACAAGCTATGTGATCTTGGGCAAGTCAACCCCAATTGCCCTGCCTTCCCCCCTCCAAAAAAAAAAAAGCAAAGGACTCATGAAGAGATGGATTTAAGAGTTAATTCAGTTTTAGACCCTCTCAATCATTTCCACTGCTACCATCCTTGAATGAATTCATAAGATTAAGAGCTAGAAGTGACTTTAGACCCCATCTAGTTCAACTTCTCATTTTACAGATAAGTAAACTGAGACCCAGGGCAGCTAAGTAGTGTAGTAGATAGAGTGCCAGGCCTGCCTGAAGTGAGGAAGACCTGAGTTAAAACCTGTCTTCAGACACTTACTAGCTGTGTGACTCTGGGAAAGTCACTTATCCCTGTTTGCTTCAGTTTCTTCATCTGTAAAATGCCCTGGAGAAGGAAATGGCAAACCACTCCAGGATCTTTGCTAAGAAAACCCCAAATGGGGTCACAAAAAGTCAGACATGACTGGAATAACTGAATAAATTGAGACTCACAAAAAATTAGTGGCACATACAAGGTTCCACAAGTAGAAAGCTAAAGACTTGTAATGAGGATACCAGTCCTTTAACTCCCAAACCAGTTCTTATTTTACACTATACTACAGATTATCCTCATCCTCTCATGCCTATTTCCTAACCAGTGGTAGATCCAGACATGGCTATGATCTCCTGATTCCTAATTTGGGCTTCTCTGGATGCTGCATTTAATACATCTCAAGGTTTCTGATAACCTGTGATTTTACTACTGCATGTTCTGACACCATAAAAGTATATTGTAATTCTACTGTGCTTTAGTAGCTAGTTTCACAAGTTACTGTGGCTACCCGATTCATTAGTTTGCGACTAATCCCTTAATGATGAGCTTCTCCAAACTCAGCTAGTCTAGTCATTAGATTACACCAGTGCTTTCCAGTTTGGTGGGAATTTTTCATGAATCAGCATGGCCCTCCAGAATCCAAAGTGCCCTCCACATCTCAATGAGGGACAAATCTGATGCTTTTCACAAATCTAATAATCAATAAATAATTTTTACTCATTAAACTTAAGAGTTTAATATGATCCTGAAGAATCCAAAAGCAATGGGACTACTTTTAAACTTTTTTATTCTGAATTTAATAAACATCAAATAATATAGGAATTTCTCTATATTAGAATATATGGGAAAACAATTATAAATAAAATTGCAAATCTCTATGTAGTTTACTTTTCTTTTAAAGTACATATGAAATTCAACTTCTAGCTTTCAAAGTTATCCTGTTTCTCTGTGCTTCTTTGCAGCCTATTTCCTGTTCTCTTCTCTGTATTAAAAAAAAAAGTGCCTCAATGACCCTCATTTCTTTCTTCCTTTTTATTTCTCTATCACTATCTTCCATTGCCATTCAATCCCTACTCCCATCGGGGAAAAAAAAGAAGAAAAAAGACTTTGTAATAAAGCCTTTGCATAGCCAAGTTAAAAAAAAATTCTCACATTGGCTGTGTCCAAAAATGTCAGTTTTATTCTTTATCTTGAACTTATCACCCCTTTGTCAAGAGGTGAGTAACATGCCTCATCACTAGTCCTTTGGAATTGTATTTGGTCATTGAAGTGATCAGAGTTTTCAATTCCTTTAAAGTTGTTTTCTTTATAGTGTTCTTATTGAATAAATTATTCTACCAAGTCTGCTCTCTTTGCTCTGCATTAGTTCATACAGCTCTTTCCAGGTTTTTCTGAAATCATCCAATCAATGATCATTTTCTTATGATACATTACTTCATAGACCATCACTTTCCATTGCCTTCACAGACTATAAGTTGTCATTCCCCTTAGTTAATACCCCCTCAGTTTCTAGTTTTTAGCTACTACAAAAAGAACTGCTATCAATAATTTTTGTACCTATGAGTCTTCTACCCTTTTTCTTTAATTTCTTTGGGACCTAGGCCTAGACATGGCATAGTTGAACCAGAGTACTCAATTTGGGGACTTTGGGGGCATAGTTCCAAAAAACAATGAAAATATATTAAAATGGTTAAAGAAATTTTCTTTTATTAAAGAAAAAAAGGCAAAATAATTCAAAGGCATTGAGTAACTGGAATACAATAAAGGCAGGGCACTAGGATGAATTTTCCTATCAAGTCGTAATATCACAGTCACAGAATTATAAGAATTAGATCTAGAGAGGACTCTGGGAATATGGTGGAATAGGTCAGAAAATTCTAAGCTCTCAAGATTTTCCCCCACAAAAGAGTTAAAATAGGACCTTAGGGAGAACAAAGTGTGGGTGGAAATAAATAGGAACAGGGGCATAACCCAGATCCTCCAGAGACAATTTGAGAAGATCAGAAGAAAAATCCCCAGGTGAGGTTTGGTCCCTGGGAAGAGTAAACACCTCCAGGCTAGGTTCCTCTTAAACGACAAGCAGCAAGCCCTGAGGTCAGTTGGTTTGAAAGGCTGCCTTGGTTCCAGTCACCAGAACTTTCACCCCCAGGATAGTGAGGGAAGTTGGGAGGAAACCTCTGCTGACCAGGAATGCCAGACCCAGCTGTGTCTTGTAGAGGCGAGGAGAAAAGGAAACAGCACACCATTGTGAGTGCAGAAGCAGTGGGGCAGAAAGCCCCTGGTGGTGGGCACTTACAGGATGTTGGAGGTTTGCCTTTGGTTTCAGGTTAGAGTGAAGAACTGAAGATCTATGGCAAGAGGCACCATTTCCCACTCCCCAGAGCTAGAGGTGACTACAAATAATTAAGCTATTACCACAAAAGAAGGCACAGGCAAAGGAGAAGAGTCTAGACATAGAAACCTATTATGGGAATAGAGATGACCCAGGTTCATCTTCAGAGGAGAATATTGAAGTAAAGAAACCCCCAAAGAGTAATGTCAAATGGTCACCTGCCCAAAAAGAATTCACAGAAGAGCTTAAAAAAGACTTTAAAAATCAAATGACAGAAATGGAGGAAAAACTAAAAAAGGAAATAAGAATAATCCAAAAAAATCCAAGAAGAGTATGAAAGTCAACCAATTAGGAAAGGAGATCAAGAATCCTAAGGAAGAAAATGGCACCTTGAAAATTAGAATTGGGCAAAGTGAAGCCAGTGAAAGTCTAACAAGTCAACAAATGATTAAACAAAATATGAGTAATGAAAAAATAGAAAAGAAAGTGAAACATCTTATAAGAAAAACAACAGATTTGCACAATAGATCAAGAAGAGAAAATATAAAAATAATTGGAATAACTGAAAGTTATGATCAAAAAAGAATTGTGATACAATAATACAAGAAATAATTAAAGAAAATTGTCCTGAAGCATTAGAACAAGGGGGGGGGGGGAGTAGAAATAGAAAAAATCCATCAATCACAAATTAAAAGAGATCCTATTTTTTTTTCCTCAGAAATTAATTTTTAATTATCAATTTTCCTCAGAAAATTCATAAGAATATCATAGTCAAATTCTGAAACCCCCAGCTCAAGGAAAAAATATTAAAAGCATCAAGATTAAAACAATTTAAATATGATGGTGCCACAATTAGAATTACACAAGAGCAAGAGAACTGGGGCTCTGGCCAAAAATATCATAGCCTGCAAAGTTAAGTATTATTTTGAAAGAAAAAAATGGATATTTGATAAGCTCTCAGACTTTCAACACTTTGTTTAAAAAATCCTGAACTTAATAGACGATTCGACATACAAGAACCCACATAAATATAAGGTACATAACAAAAACTTTATAAGGGATCCATAAGGACAGACTCTACTTTTTATATATGTAAAAAGTATGTTTAAGATTTATGTTAATAATTAGGTAGTTCATAAGAAAGATTGGGGGTAAACCTGAGTATGATATGAATTTAAAAAGTAAAACCATTTAGGAACACCTTAAAAGAGTAATAATTTTATACAAATGAGGTGCAAGAGGAAGAATTGATACACAGGAATTAGATGGGGGAGGAGGGCTGGTAGTTCTGGTAACCTACTTTCATTGAGAATGGGTTTAAGAGGGAACACTATATATACATTTAAAATAGTGTAAGAGGCTTTTAAATTCAGTAGAAATAAAACAATAGGGGCATAAGGACCAGGGAGAGGACAAGGGAGGGATTGCTGGAGGGGAGGGTCAGGGAATAGGTAAATAGGGGTATAGAAGAGTGTTTAGATTTGTGGGAATGGGAGTATAGGGGAGGGATCCTTGGAGGAGAGAAGGCAAATCATAGAAGAGCAAGGTAGTGGGTAAAAGTAAAGTAGAGGAGGCAGGAGGGATAGGAAACAGGAGATATGCACATACACAAAGACAAAGATCAGTAGTAGAATAGGTTTGGGTATGTATATGTCTATATATGTCTATGTGTATGTATATATCTATAGCTATGGAGAAACATCTAAATTTCATTGTAGCCTTCTGGGGAGTGAGGGAAGGCATGTATATATTTATAGCTATGGAGAAACATATTAAACTTTATTGTGGCCTTCTGGGGGAGGCCTGGGGGAGGTGCAAAAAGGACAAAGTAAAAAAGTGCACAGCAGAGAACAAGAGAAAACTCACAAGGAAGCAAAAAAAAAGATGGACAATTCTCAACATGAGTATTTATCATATAGGCTTTCTTGAAATGAAAATTTATTGTTACATATTTTGAATCCTCTCATGTTTTGCTATGCACATGATGTGCTTTTTTTTCATTCTAACTTTGTATTTAAGTTCATGATATGCTTTTGTTTTTTCTCTTTTTTGTATTTGTGTTCTGGCATTTGAGTCTAAAATAAAATTTTGAAAAAAAAGAAAGAAAGGGACAAAAAAGAATTAGATCTAGAAAGGACTATAGAGGTCATTGAATCCAACTCTTTGTGTTATAGAGAAGGAATCTGAGGGCCAAGAAGAGTGAAGTGATTTGCTCCAGCTCACATAGGGAATCAGCAGCAGAACCTAGGTTTGAACCTAGTTACCCAGACTCTCAGTTCAGCATTCTCTCCATTATTCCAAACCTCTGCTTCTCCCCACCTTGGCAGTGCAAATCATAAAGGTTTGCATGGAAGGGTGGTAAATGCCATATCATTCTGTTCATCCAGGCTGCATTTTAATACATCTACTAAATTACTTATTCAATTCCCTTTAATAGCGCTACACAATCTTCCCTGGGGAACCCAGCTGTCAGTGCAAGAAGCATTGATCTAATGTCATAAGGTCTTTCTTAGGAACTTATGGTGATGAATCATTTTCCTTAGGGTAATCTTCATTCATCTCTGCCGGAGCTGATGACATTCTTTTCCTTTATTTTATTTCTACATAGACTATGAAGAATACATATATTCTAAAAATTGAGACACTAATATCCTCTCTACACCAGGAAAACTATAAATTGTAACTGTCTCAAGGGCAGAAATTGGATTATTATTACATTTGCAATTTTCAGAGATCCCCAGAGTTGGAAAGAAACTCAGAGGCCATCTATATCAACCTGAACCTGTATAAAGAATCCTCTCTTTACCAACCTTCACTATCAGTCATCAAACTTTTCCTTCAAAATCAGTGGCAGTCTGGGAAAAAACTTTTTTTGGGGGGAGGGTTGAGATGGGGGCTAGTCTTTTTTGTGACCTACTAACTTCTGCTTTAGTCTCACCACCTTCCTTCTGCCCAGGACCCACTCCCTTTTCTGGAACGTCCCTGGAATCTTCAATGCCAGAAATTTCCATCTTCTATGCTACCTTGATAATCAGCAACTCCCTGTCTGTAACATCTGATGTGGGAGACCAAATAGGTGTGCCCTGATCTGGATTCTAGTTATATGCTTGTCTTGCTAGTTAACTGTGATTGTATCATATCTACTTATGAACCCTGTCCCCATCTTGCCCCTTCCCCCCATTCCCCACTATCTCATGCTCTTATTTGTCTCCAATTAAACCATATGGCTTTTTTTATCTTTTATATTTAGAGCAGACATCTAAAGTGGGTCTCTTTATACAACTAGCCTCCCTCCCACTCATAACCTTACCTAAAGAAGGTCAAAATAAAGGACTTATTGTTTTTCTTTAATGGTCTAATTTTATAATGATCCTTCTAACTCCTAGAAATGAACCATACCATCTTGCTAGAGATCAGTTTTCAGCTCCTGATTGTACACTGTATCAAAAAAAAAACCCAACTTTTGAGCATGCACCCTAAATATATGTATATTTGTCAATTATATACACATGCTATTATTATATTACTACACTGTATACATAATAAACTATGTAAAGAAACAATTTTAAAAAAGATTAAATAAAGATTATACAAACATTTTTTGCCAGGAAGAACTGGGTTCAGGTCCTACCTCTGACACATAAGGGTTATATGATTCTCTCATAGGTCTCTTAAAGGTAATATGTCCCAAACTGCATCACTCTCCCTACTCCAATTTCTCTCTTCCCAGTTTCTCTTTTACTGTTGAGGGTACCACCATCTTCCCAGTCATCCAGATTTGCAGGTCTAAGTATTTCATCCCCCCACCCCCATTCAAGAAACTCTAGTGCCTCCTCATTATTTCAAGCATCGAACATAAAATGCTCTGCTTGGCTTTAAAGCCCCTTATAACCTGGTCTCTTCCTATTTTTTCAATCTTACACTTTATTACAATCCAGTACTCTGTAATCTAGTGACACTGGCCTCTTTGCTATTCCACAAACAAGACAAGACACTCCTCTACTAACTCAGCATTTTCACTTGCTGCCCCCCACGCTTTTCCTCATCTCCACCTCTTGCCTTCCTTTGGGTCTCACTAAAAATCCCACCTCCTTGGAGAAACCTTTCCCAGTCTCTCTTAATTTTAATCTTTTCTCTCCATTGATGATCTCTAATTTATTATTATTTTTTGTTTGTACATAGTTGTTTTCATGTAGTCTCCTTCCTTAGATTGTGAACTCCATGAAAGCAGGAAACATCTTTTTTTTTTTTTTTGGCCTCTTTTTGGTATTCCCAGTGCAAAGTACCTGGAACATAGTTAAGTGCTTAATAAATGGTTGTTAACTTTTTGTGTGAGCCTGGGCAAGTCACTTAATGTCAGTTTCCTCAGTTTTAAAATGAGCATATCAGCTACCTTCCAGAGTTGTTATGAGGTTAAAATGAGACAATATTAGTATGGAACTTTGTACACCTTAATGCACTATAAATACTAATCATCATCATTATCATCACCATCAGTCAGAGGTTAATTTCAACACACCATTCTACTATAGTTAGTATAATGGATAAAATGCTAGATGTGGAATCAGGAAAAGATGAGTTCAAATAATTTCTCAGACACTTAATAGCTTTGTGACCCTGGACTAGCCCCTTAATCTCTGCCTGGCTCACTTTCCTCATCTGGAAAACAGGAATGATAATAATAGCACCTACCTCCCAGGGTTGCTGTGAGGATCAGATGAAATTATATTTGGAAAGAGCTTTACACATCTTAAAGTGCTTTACAAATTCTATTATTATTAATAACAAGAATATGATTATTGTTGTTGATACATCCCAGTAGTATCTAATATATTTAGAAATGTGCATGTTCTGCATTTATAGACAGGTTTTCATCTTTCCTTGAAATAAAGTACTAATTTTAGTTGAAGACAGAAATTTAGAAAAGATAAACTGGTCATCTGTCTTTCTCTCCCTTCCTTCCTTCCTTCCTGACTGAAACAAAGATCGGTTGTAGAGAAAGTAGCAGTCTTCTGTGGTAGAGAAAGTTCATCGGCAGGAGCTCTCTATATTGATGAAATCTTGTATCCAATTTTTCAGAATGGTTGGATGAATTCAACGCCCTACCAACAGTGTATCAATGTATCCTTCTGCAGCCCCTTCAACATTAACTATCTAGTGTTATCTTTGCCAGTTTGCTGGGTCTAAAGTTAAACCTCAGTGACAGTTTGATTTACATTTCTCTTACTAGTGATTTTGAGCAACCTTTCAAAAGAGTTGTTAATAGCTTGAAGTTCTTTTGAGAAATGTTTCATATTCTTTGACTACTTATCTAGTGGGTAATGGGCTTTCTTATCCATCATTTGTCATCAAAAGCCATAAGATAACACATTTTCCTTCTCTTCAACTCTTAAGGTAGTTTAGGAAATTATTTCAAATTTCAAAACTGCTGATTCTCCCTTGTTTTTCATTTTTTTCCCTTAGAGTATCAGCCAGTTTGTTTTTAGGAATAGTGACTATGTAGGATGTTAAATTTTTTTTTAAAATAACTTATCTTGTATTACAATGCACAGTTTTTGCTGCCACTAACATACAGATCTTTGACATATGGGGGATGCTGGAAGCAGCTGTGATTCAGACCTGAAGTACATTCAGAAAAATGTGGAGGGTAAGATTAGTTAACCTCAGACCAGGTTTATGAAAAACAAAGTCCATGATATTGTCAAAGAACTCTGCTCAGGCTCTAAGCTTCTGTTGTTGTTTGGGTGGGAAGGTTTGGGGAAGACTAGCTTGGCCTCGGAGCTTATTTCCTGCTACCCTTTAGGATCTGGTGGACGTTGTACTGCCCAACTTTTTTCCCCCTGGTCCTTGGACACACTTTGTCTCATTCACTTTGGCATTTCCTGCTTAGTTTGGTAATTTATCCTCCTGTCCTTTTGACCTACCTCTTGCTGCTGGTTCTTTACCAACTGATACTTTCCCATTGGGACTTTCACATGGTGACAGGTTCAGGACTTCATCCAACACTGTGGAATACTTTGGACTATAGCCCCTGATTGATGCTACCTATTCTCTGCTCTTAGGTGAGGATATGGATAAGTGATCCCATAGTAAGAAAGGCAAGGCACCAAATACAGAAAGAAAGCAAATGGGACAATGGTCTTTGGAAATGCCTCCATCTCACACCTATGTTGGACCTGCATTTAGCTAACTTATATATGTAGAGAAATAGCATTTCTGCTGCTGGTATTTGGGAAATACCAGCTTCCATAACACCATTTATACAGCATACATTGCTGGGATGTGGGGTTGAGGCCATGTTGGCAAGTGCCTATGCCTTTTGTTTTTTCCATACAGCTGCTTTCACACCTAGTCTAGTATTCTGTGCAAGGAGGTACTCTAGCCTTAGCTAAATGACCTGTTTATATGTACCCATATATGTACATGTTATACATATATGTATGCATGTCCCAGATAGAACGTTAGCTATTTGAGGGAAGAGACTGTTTTGCTTTTGTATTAGTGTATTTAGTTGCTAGACTAGTACTTGTTACTTAAACACTTAATAAAAAAAAAATTTAAAATCTGCCTGTGGGAGAGGATGGAATAATAGCTTATATCCTTAAATGTGTGTGTATACACACACACACACACACACACACACATAAATAGTTTGGGGGTAGGAGGTAAGCTTTCAAGACAAGGTGTGGAGATTAGTATAGCATATCTAGCAGTAGAATATTGCAAAGCATAAAGCTACTAATAGGCTTGTCTTCAATTTTCAATGTTTTAAAAAAAAACTGACCTAGTTATTATTTTAAACAATCTTTGGGGAATAGTAAAAAGGTAGCTGTGTGATTGTCACTTTAAAAGACACAATTACATAACCCAAAGGTATATACTGAAATGCATTACTTCTTCTATTAATAATATTCTGCTAGTATTCAATATATTTATTTATTTATTTATTTATTTTTAAGCAATTGGGGTTAAGTAACTTGCTCAAGGTTACACGGCCAGTTATTTCTGGGTGGTATTCAATATATTTAGGTGATACATATAAGGGTGTATGTATTATTACTTCCAGAAGCAATAACACTAGTCAGTGGTTTGATATTATTAAGATTCCTAAATTGTTACAGTTATAAATGAGTAAACTACAGGGGTAGTAAGAAGCTAAGTATCTAAATAGTAGTCTGGTAAATAATGAATGTTAATTAGACGAAAGAGAAAAAAGGTAGTCTACCTTCAACATGCTACTTAACACAAACCACAGGAAACACCTTGTTTTGCAAAATTAACACCTTTATTTCACTTGGGCTGTCTAAAAGAGGGCACAACATGATGCAACTGTCAACAATTTTCTCTGGCATGTCACTTGGGCCCCAGAAAACTAGTGAATCTGGTTCACTGCACAGTACTTGGCCTAATTTGCAGAAAGTGATTATGCGTGCCAACTTATTTTCTCTTTGCAGAAAAATTAAGTTATTGTTGATTTGCCCATTCAAGACAAGGGAAAATATTAATGCCTCTGGTCCTAGAAATACCTAGGCCTACTCTGATCTGTGGGGAGATGTAGGAATGTCTTTTCTTCTGTTTTGGGAAGGAAGCAAAAATGAGTGATAGATGCTGAGTTTTTTGCATTACCATCAGATGACTATACACAGGTATGCTGGTGGCTTTTGATGTAAAAACAAAACAAAACAAAACCCCAAAACCAAACTCCTCTGAAATTTCATATATATTATGACTGATTTTGGAGATCCCTTATGTAGCCTTAAATCTATCATCATCTGACCTTTTAATTCACAAAATCAAAGATTTAGAGTGAGAAGGTTTAAAGGTATGTCATCTGGTCCCAATCCCCTTTATTTTACTGATGAAGAAACATGGGCCAGAGAAGTCACTATCAAAGTCACATAGATGAAAGGGCATTCCAACTTAAGTCCAAAGACTCCTGCCCTAGGCCCTCTCCACTCAGCATAAAGTGCCAGCTACTGGTGAGAACAAAGCTATATGAGTTTACCCATAGTGGTTTGCCCTTTGTCCTCTGAAGAGTACCAGAGACTCCAGGAGGTAATGGCATGATTTGCAAGTGAATTGGATTTAAGTGAGGCAGCGTTATGAAAAGTCACCACCCTCACTTTCTCCTCCCCAGAAACCTGGGTCCAGTGGCAAGACACGGATCAGGATCAGGACTACTGGAGATGCCTAGCATGCAGTGGGAGTCCTTAGTCTTTTTAAGTTAAGGTCTTTCCCAGGTCTCAATTTGTCTAAGGCAACACCTACTGAGTGATTAAGGAGAAGTAAGAAATGAGGAAAAAAATGGTTTCTTTTATCTAGTAAAAAATAAAATAATCAGTTTGGGAGGGGAAGACCCTCACGGTTTCTGGCAAAACATAAACAGTGGCTATTCACATTCACTCTGAGACTTCACAATCAAAACAATGATCAAGGTAGGCTTGGGAAGGAACCTACAGTTGGCCAATCAGTGAGACTCACAGTGATTTAGTTTTTTGGCATGACCCTTAAAAAAGAAATCTAGCTTGTAAACCCTAAGATATCTTGAGAGGTTTCAGCAATTAAAATTTTTGCTTTAAGGTTTGAGCCAGTCAGGCCTCCCAAGCAGGGCGGAGAAAAATGGGAGGAGAGGAAATGGACAGGCGGGGCTTATTGTCTAGGGTGGGGGTGGAATTGCTTCTGATTGGTTGTCTTGCCTCCTCACTCCCTCCCTTTAGCGATGAAGCAGTTGGGGGAAGAGGAGCGTAGACGCTACAGTGACTTCGATTTACGCTGGGTTTGTCGCGAGAACACCCGAACGAGCCTTGAGTTTGGGGGCGCTCATTGGTCAGATTGCTCATTATACCTCAAGTTAATCACCTTACGCTTCCGCTCCTTCATCCAATCAGCTTTCGCTGGGCGGAGCCGGCAGTGACGTAGCCGTCTTGGAACTCGCGGGAAAAGCGCGCGGGCGCGGGGTTTTTAAGCTTCCAGAGGGGGAGAATCTGGCCCATCATGAGCCTCTGGGTGGACAAGTATCGGCCCACCTCCCTGGGGCGGCTGGATTATCACAAAGAGCAGGCGGCTCAGCTGCGGAACCTGGTGAGCGGCCTGCTGGCCGGGCAGGGACCGGCGAGGAAGAAAGAACTAGGCCATGTGGGGGGGGGGGGGGGGGGGGGGGGCCCCCCCCCTTTCCCCTTTTTTCCCCCCCGGGGTGGGGGAGAGGAGGGGGGGGGGGGGGGGGGGGGGGGGGGGAAAGGTTGAGAAGGAAGGTGGTCCTTGGGGCCCCTAATCCTGCCCATGGGAAAAGGGCCGGAGTCCTCCGGGGCTGATTGTGACTGTTGTTGAACTCCCTCTCATCCACCTCCTCTTCCCCGCAACCCCTCAGCAGACGTGAAAGGAAACGACCTAATCTGTTACCCCCCCCCTCCCACTCCCCATGCTTCTGCTTACCTGCCAGATCGATCAGCGGATCAACAAGCATTTATTAGGCTCTTACTATGTGCCTGACACTGTGTTAAACTGAGGATACAAAGAAAAAACAACAGTAATGAAAAATAACAGAACAAGTTACTTTCCTCAGAGGGGATTAACATATACACAAAAATAAAATAAGTATAGAATAGATGGAAGGTAATGTTTTTTATTTTCTTGCCTAAGTTGACAACTTATTTAGAAAGAATTTTTTTTTTCGAGACATGTTCCCCCAAATTTAAACCTAGGGCTTTCCTTTCACCAAAAGACTTTTAGCGTTGTGGGTGGGAAAACAGAAGGAAAAAAATTAGATGGTTTCTCAGAGGCAGCTTAGCAAAAGAATTCAGGTTATTAATTACTAGGAAATAACTGGTAAAAGTGAAATAGTATGTACATTAACAATGGCACCATGAAAAATAGGGAAGGGGATTGGGGTGGCATTTATTGGGGATACATGTACTCACATAGGTAATACAAGGCAGAATGTGATAAAAGCCATAAGAAAAATAGGGGGAAAAATTATGGTTTTCTAGTGGAGGATGAGAACAGTTCTGACTGCAAAGATCAGGGAATGTGTTAAGCATCCATCATGTGGCATTTAAGCTGGGCGGTTTTTTGTTAGGAGGGGGACAGAACACGAACAGAATGATGTTTATTCATGTGTAGTAACTAATAACAGTATTTATAGAACAGTTTTGCAAAATGCTTTACAAATACTCATTTTATTCTTTCAACAAACCTGGGAGATAGGTGCTATTATCCCCATTTTACAAATGAAGAAACAAAGACATAGGTTAAATCACACAGCTAGTAAAGCATCTTAAGACTGGATTTGAATTTGAACTCAGGTATTCCAGACACCAGGTCCATGACTGTCCACTGTACCAGGTAGCTTCTTAAGAAGCCAAGAATTTCTGTCTGTCTTGTTCAGGGTAAGTCACTTAACATTTCAAATGGTCTCTGCAACTGTAAAAATATAAATTAGAGATAAAGTGATGCCAGAAATTACAGGTCCAGCCCCTATCCCTGACCTACCTCTGAGGACACTTAAGACCTTGAAAGATTAAGTCACTTCCCCATGATCACAACTAGCAAAAATCTCAGGTCTCCTTATTCCCAAATCAAGTATGCTTTTCACTCTTCCAAAGTTCTTTCAGCAGTAGGAAAGCATAAAGCTGAGATGTTCTTTTGGTCTAGCTAGTTGTGGGGACAAGTCTAGTTTGGCTAACGTATACATTATGAGAACACCTGAAGAGACCTGAAAAGTAGATTGAGGCCATTGTATAAAGTGCATTGGATACCAGACTGATGAGTTTGAACTTGACTCTTTTGGCAGTCAGTGCAGGATTTTGAACAGGGAAATGACATAGTTTTGTTTTAGGAAGGTTATTTTGGCAACTATATGCAGAAATCTGTGGGGAAGAAGGAAAAGGAGAGCAGTGGCTCTTGGTTGGGAATAGGGTTGTATTTTATTTGTTTTTTACATCCTTAGGATTTTGATCTTGAGAGATTTTCATCCCTCTAAAACTGATTGCTCTGTCTCAGGCTATGAAGTCCTACATCTTATCTCTGAACTATTTGCAATTACCCTTCTGTATTGGGTGGTATGCACACCAAACTATTCTCAAAATTCCTGGCCTTACCTGTCACAAACTCCAAGATGGTTTGGCTACTTTCTTCTAAGGTTCCTATCTCCTTAATGTTAACAATGAGTTCTTCCTTATTTGTCAGAATTAAATCCAGAATAACAGTGTCTGTCATTGTTTTCTCCATTGTTTCAAAAAAAAAAAATATTAGCAAAACAAATCAGTAATTTTTTCTGCTGCTCTGCTTTTATTAGAAAGCAATCTTCAGGAAATATGTGAATAGATGATGGCTACCATTACAGGTGTGTATCTTACCTCATCTGTCAGCATTGTGATCTATGTTGTGAATTCATCATCTGTTTCTTTCAGGTGTCCCAGTAGCCTGTAGTTTACTTCCACCATTATATTGATCTTTGATTTGTACCCAAATGGTAATCACTTTTGTCCCACATCAGATCCAAAGATTGCTATATAAGTGAACACATTTTTGATCCATATAACTTAAATTTCTGTAGCATCTTAATTTTTCAATTGTTGCCGTTCCTTTCCCACCTAATCTTTTCTTCTTGAACATAGTATATTATTCTGTTGCCTTAATTGGGAGTCACATTGCACCAGGAGCCCAAACTTATGATTCTGATCAGGGGTGCTTATTTTAGGTTTTATGAACCTTTTTTGGTAATAGCTTGATAATTATTTTAATGTTATTGGTTTACTTTGTAATTCTATGTATTTTTCCATTTAAAAAGATTTTTCTAGGAAGAGGTCTATAGATTGCAAAAAGGGTCCATGACACAAAAAAGATTAAGAACCCCCAATTTAAAGGAATGTTTCTTTGAGGTGGTAACCTAGTGGGTTACATTGTTATTTTAAAAAATGCTGCTGTTGCTTAAAACATTTTCAGAACTTCTCTTTTATAATTTCCTTCAGAGCAAACTTTTGAGCCACACAAGAAAATTCATCTTGTTATTTTATAGTTACATATTGGTTTTGATCCAAAATAGTAATATTCAGAGGCTCATTGGGCCACTTTATCTACTTGACTTGGCTCTAAGTAATTTTGACTGTTTACAAAATTCAAATTTATCTCTAAAGGTAAGAGGTAAACCCAGACTGATGGACAGATAATAATAGGAAGTAGTTTAAAATGAACTTAGATGCTAAAAGGCCCTGTTGGAAGCTATGACTGGCTAGGGTGATAATTTTGGCCCTGTGTTGTTAGAATTCTGGAAGTGCATTAGGTCTATTTCCTGTATCCTGTCTGATTCTTCTTAGTATATATTTAGGCCCTTTAGGGGTACATCATAGAGAAGATTTATCTTGCTCACAAGGAAACTGGGATAGAGAAGTGTATGGAAGGGATTGGCATGGGGGTCTCAGGCCATGAGGGCCTTATGCATGGTTTCTGAGGTTCTGGAATTGTTGCAGTTTAAACACAGGGATGCCAAAAACTGTTGCCATTTCATGATGTGTTGTGGTGGAACCATCTCAAAGAATTCAGTCAGACCACCTCTAATCCAAGTATAGGCATTTGTTGAGATTGACAGCTCTCTTGAAGTAGGCTAAATTTCAAGAGGAGCCAGCAACTTGAGAGAAAGCAAGATGGATTTTTATAGGGTAAAGATGCAATTACATAATCAAAATTTACATAGAATAGAGGAATATGAAAAAGGTAGGAGGTTTGTTAAGGGTTTAGGTAATGGAGGAGGGGTCCCATCTGTAGTTCAGTGGTTAAACATGATCATTCTGCCCTCCAGTTGGCTAGCTATTGTGGTCCTGTCTGGTCAAGATAGATAGTTAGGTATTGTGGTCCTGTCTTGGGCTAGCAGTAGCTCAGTTCCTATCACATGGATACACCTGCTGTTTCTGTGGGAACTAAGATTTCAGTAACACACCTGTTGTTCCAGTGAGTGGTGAGGCATATATGAAGAAATTAGGACATTGGTGGGGGGTGGGGGAGGTGGAGAGGGGTGGAGGTGCAGTGGGCCTGCTTTTCAGTAGGGTCAGGCCTATAACGAAGTTAGAATATTGGGGCTGCTGGCAACTTTATTAGGATTCCAAGAGGCATAGTGTCCCAGTTCAGGGAAAAGATAAAGCTGTGATACCTATCCTCCTCAGACCATATCTGGAATATTGTGTTTAATTTTGGGTGCCGTGTTTTAAGAAGGGCATTAATTAACTACAACTTTCCAGAGCAGGGAAACCAAGATGGTGAAAGGCCTCATGTTCATGCCATATGAAAATGATCTGAACAAACTGGAGATGTTTTAGCTTGGGGGAAGGAGTAGACTTAGGAGGTATATGATAGATGTCTTTAAGTATTTAAAAAGCTGTTTCATGGAACAGGGACTAGATTTGTTCTGCTTGACTCCAGAGAGCATAAGTAGGAACCAGGGTGGTAAGTTGCTAAGGCAGATTTGACTTAATGTAAGGAAGACTTAAGAGAATTACCTGACTGGTTTGGAGTCAGTGAGTTTTCTCTCAAATGTTTTCAGAGGCACCATAACCAGCTGTCATGCATATTATAGATGATGTTTATCACTAATGAGTAGAATAAGTGGCTTCTTCGGTCCCTTCCAATTATGATTGTGTTTTGCTATCTTTTGAGAATATTCAAGTATCATAAGATTTTTTTTTAAAGCAATTGGGGTTAAGTAACTTGCTCAAGGTTACACGGCTAGTTATTTCTGGGTGGGTGCTAAGTGTCTGAGCTCAGATTCAATCCCAGGTCATCCCGACTCTGGGGTCAGTGCTCTTACTCACTGTGCTACCTGGCTGCCCCCATAAGACCTTAAAAGAAAAATCTTATGTGTAAAGAAATTTTTAGAAAGCCTCATTGCATGAAGAGACAAGCATAACTTATTCATACCTAGAAAAATATTATACAACATATTGACTTTAGGTAATGGGAATGATTTTTAACATGGCTAGGTTGTAATTAATGCAAGTTCAAATAATATAAATTCGATTTAGTGTGAATTATAAGATGATACCAGGTTGCGTTTAATGTGAGCCAAAATTCAATTAATACCATTCTTGAAAGCTAGTTGAGGGTTTTAACATGCCACCTACTGTGCTACCTTTTGTAGCATGTGGATGTGATAGTACCATATTACCAAAAATTGTGTTAATTTTTTAAGAAATAACTCTTAACAAAAGCAACAAAAGGAAGAACACTTCAGATGGAAACATAGCCAGTGCAAAAAAGAGTCTTTTTATTAGAATTAGAACAAAAAATTTATGTATCTGAATAGCATGACCATACTAATAGTAACTTTAAAATAGGACAAGATGTTGGTATATCTGAATCTACAGTACAGAATATAAAATATGAAGTCAAAATAAAAGAGAAAAGGAAGCATCAACTTTTTGTGGTTTTCAGGCAACTACAAGGAATATACATATTACAATGATAGAAAGGCCTTTTAGCTATATGGATTGAAGGTTGCAGTAAAAAATGCATTCCTTTTAGAGCAGACATTCAAATAAAAGCATCAGGTTTATTTAAGGAGGTGAAGGAAAATGAAAACACAGCAGCTAAATAGCCTGGTGTTTTGAAGAAAATACTCAAAAGTAGATACACTGATAAACAAAATTTCAGTTTCGATGGAACAAAGTTATTTTAGAAAAGAATACCTTCCAAAATCAGTTTCTAAGAAAGAAAGAAAAATATAGCCAGAATTTAGAGTAGCTAAAGGATCACCTAACACTTAACAGTATTGGGAGGTAGTTCAGAAAAGAATTTCAAATTAAAACCAATACTTGTTTATTGACCTTAAATCCTTATGCTCTGAGAGGATGCAACCACTGATCCCTGCAGTTCTTTGGTAGTAAGATAAGGAAACATGGGAGACATACTCTTTTCAAAGTGTGATTTTTAAGTTATTTTAGTGCACTTTTTGAAAGACATCAAAAAGACAGCAGTATCACATTTAAAGCATTTCTAATTTTAGAAAAGACCCCAGGACATTCAAATATTTGGTTCTTTGTGTGGGAATGTGAGCATGCAGATTTTAGATATGGATAAAGCTGTCTGTCTGCCCCTACCAGCCTGTATATGAAGATTTAAAGAAAAAGGAGGCAATTTAGTCTATGCTGCCAAAATATTTTAAATGACAATACTAATGATTTTGTGATATTGGCATACCTTATATTTAGGTTATGATATTAAGTATTTTTTTAGTTTTTAAAATTTTGCTTTTTTGGAACTGTGCTTTGTAGTAGTTACTTTGTAATAAACGAATCAAAAATACATTTTTCTTATCCTTTACTTTTATGTTAATAAACAGAGGAAAAAACTTATTTAAAATTTTTTTTTCATTGCATATTTCCATTGGGCTGGAACCATATTTTACATACAATTATAACTGGGAATAGTATGAATTCAAATAATGTGACCACTTCAGGGGATTCATTGTTCTCACTGTTGTAATTTACCAAAATTTAAGCACTGAAAGATGCCTACAAATCTCAGTTCAGTGTATTTTGCTTACTATTTTCAGTTGAATCTGGGTGTTGATTAACAGTGTTATTGTAGAAAATTTTATAAAATATGGCTTTTGTTGCCTAATTTCAAGAATGATTACAGAGGCAATTCATAGTTACTTTGTTATTTTTAATTAAGTCTTCATGTAGCTGCCTCTGGCAGGTAGCATATTGTAGTGGAAAAAGCATCAGTTATAGGAAAAACCATTTCATTTTTCAAATGGGATCCATTCAAAGTGCTTTGTGTACCTTAAAATGCTATTTAGCTATTATCTATAAAATGATGGGATTGAATTAAATTATCATGTTAGATTAGGAAAGAACACTGGAAATATCTAATCTGTCCTCATTTTGCAAAATGAGGAATTTGAATCCTAAAATGGTTAAGTGACTTGTTTAAGGTCACATAGCACATAGTTAATGGTAGAGATGAGCCTACATATAATCCAAGTCTTCTGGATTTCAGTTTACTTCCTTTTTTTTTTCATTTTTATTGAAATTGCCTTTTTATTGCCTTTTTGGAGGGCAGTTGGGGTCAAGTAACTTGCCCAAGGTTACATGGCTAGTTTTTTTGTGTGGGTGTTAAGTGTCTGAGGCTGGAACAGAACTTGGGTCCTCCTGACTCCGGGGTCAGCGCTTTACTCACTGAGCCACCTAGCCGCCCCTTTTTTCACTTTTAAACCATGATAAGCTCTCAAAATGAATTAACCACTTTCAAGGTACCTACCAACTCTAATTTTATAAAAAGTCAGTATGTGAGATATCCTTGAGTCTGTCTCTTCTTTGAGGTTACACAGTCACTGTGTATATAATGACAAATACTACTATAATAGGATTAGTTTATTTTGCTTTTTCTTTGACCTTTTAGTTGGAGCATTTAATCCTTTCCTTCTATTATAGGGAGCCAGGTGACTCAGAGGATCAAGTGCTAGGTAGGCCTGGAGTCTGGAAGACCTGAGTAAAAATTGGGCTTCAGATATTTCCTAGCTGTGGGTATAAAAACACCTGCCTTACTGGATCAAATGATATGATATTTGTGGTTAGCAGTACTTGGCTCGCCGTAGGCACTTAATAACTTAATGAATGTTTCTTCCATTCCACCTTAATAGTCTTTTTTTTTTTTTAATTATGGGAAAGTAAGTATAGACTGGGAAGACAGGTAATCTAAAAAAGATCCAGGAATTCTAATGTATTACAACTTTTGTATTGTTCAAAAATGTGACATACTAGTGAGAAAAAGTTAATTTGATCTTAAAATGAGTTAATATCAGTATAGTGTCTATTTTTAGAATGAAAGAGAAGGTAGTTTTACTCTGATAAGACTAAATCTGTGTCATTGTATTCAGTTCTCTGTGGCTCAGTTTTAGGAAGGAAATTGGTGATTGGAGGAGCAGAGGAGATTGACCAGGATAGGGAGAAGACTAATGTCATATGAAGATTCCCAAGTTGAAAGAATCTTGGACATTTAGACTAGAGGGGGAAAAAGAAAAGATTTAGGGTGTCTGGTACAGATTTTACTATCTTCAAGCATTGAAGGCTGTTATATGGAAGGTAGTTTTGAATTTTGTTGCTTGCCTTCAGAAGGCAGAACTAGGAATAGTGGGGAGAAATTGCAGAGATTTTGATTCTCTATAAGGAGACCCCTTTTGAATGGTTACAGATTTCTTCTAGAAGGCCCTGCAGTATTTTGGGGTTTGGTGTAACATAGCACAATATTGTCTGCAAACAGAATCATCAGGAGGAAGTGACTGTCTTTAGGAAATCCCTCTTTGACTTGGATTCTTTGCTGGATCTCTTCCATTACAGTAGTGAATACCTTTGGAGAGCATATATCTGTCTCTGTTTTATGTCTTGCTTGTTTTATGACTTTTATGATCTGAGAATGATTGAATAAGGTTATTTGTGTTGTATCTTTCAAGGAATCTTTTTTTTTTAAAGCAATTTTGGTTAAGTAACTTGCTCAAGGTTCCATGGCCAGTTATTTCTGGGTGTGGTGGTAAGTATCTGAGCCCATATTCTATCCCAGGTTATCCCGACTCTGGGGCTGGTGCTCTTACTCGCTGTGCTACCTGGCCACCCCCTTTCAAGGAATCTTAAATATCTTGACGTATGGGTGCAAAATGCCTTGTTGAAAGTCTTTAGGATGGCGTTTGGATGTATTCAGTCAAATTCTCATTTTATATTCAGCAAACAAGTACAGTGGGAACTTTTATTTGTTGCATCTTTTAGTCAGTTTCACGAGACCATGAACTGCTGCTTGGAAAGCCTACTTGTTTCCCCATTGGAAAAACAAGTGAATGAAGATTTGTTTGTTGTTCATATTATAGCATGAAGTTGAACATTCTGTAGAATTTGTCCATCGGTATGTATGGGTGCATGTGTATGTGTGTACATTTGTGTGTATATATGCATACATAATATATACATACATTATATATACTGCAACCTCTCTGTTGTTCAACAATGTGATATGACAGCCATAAAAGTGAATGTGGAGTGTGAGCATGTGTATTCATGTATGTGTGCATTTGTAAATACATTTAGTGTTTATCTGGAATAGTCAGTGAAAATGGACATTGAGTTAGGTTCAGTTAAACAGGAGCAGAGAAGGCTGTATTGAAATTGCAAAACTCCTTTAATGACTCCATGTTTCTCTCAAAGACAAAGGCCTGTTTTTTTTTAATACTAGTATTCTACCAATGTTATTAAATAACTTTCAGGCAAAGACCACGATAGCCTCTGAAGAACTGAAGATGAATATCACATAAAGGACAATTCAGAGGCAGGTGTGTGATGGTTGTAGACTGGCTATGATATATACCAAATAAGGAACTTTGAAGAAGAATTTCCTGGATTCAGGATCAGGGAAATGTATGATAGGAATTGAAGATGACTTAGGCATGCAGCAAAGGTGAGGGTTGATAAGTGGTCAGTTGGTCAAGTGCTCCACTGGTACTTATAGTCTCAGAAGAAAGAAAGCAAAGCCTTGTAACATGGGAAGTAGAGCCCCTCTGGTGAACTTAAGGGAAGACATGAATGAAGAGCCATACAGAATGAATAGGCATGGCTAGGTTGTAATATCCACATCTATTGGAGTATAAGGAATAATCTTTATGGAACTAGCTACTACAGGAATTAATGACTACCATATCTCAGACCTTCCATTAGAGCTTGGATACATATGCATTAGGGATCTTGTAAAGAGAACTTTCTGTGAAGGTATGATTCGAAGTGGGGATTTTATGAAGTCCCTTCCAACTCAAGATTCTGTGATTCTTATGATTAGACTGAGGTTTCACGTTGATGTTCTAGGAGTTTATATTTTTTAGTTGCATTTTTAGGAATAGTTTATTATTTAAAAATTCTCTATTTTAATAAAAAATCAACTTTACAGGAACAAATGTATAACTTTTACCACAAGGAGATATTTAAAAATCATTGTTTCTTTGCTTTTTTCCAGGTACAATGTGGGGACTTCCCTCATCTGTTAGTGTATGGACCATCAGGTGCTGGGAAAAAGACAAGAATTATGTGTCTCCTGAGGGAACTATATGGAGCTGGAGTGGAAAAGCTAAGAATTGAACATCAGACCATCACAGTAAGCTCTTTTATCTCTGAGAATCTTTATGTATTTGTAGATAGAAATTCACTTAGCATCACAGGTTTTAGATCTGGAAAGCACTTTAAAGGCCATCCAACCCTCACATTTTGCAGATAAGGAAGATAACTTTTTGCAGATAACGGAAGCTCAGAAAGGTTAAAGGATTTTCCCAAGGTCACACAACTATAAATGGCAGGATTTGAATCCAAGTCCCCTGTCTCCAAATCCACAACTCTTTCCATTTTCTTGCTTTTATATGTATGTCACATCCAGGTGTGATATTTAAGAGAGATATGTGAATCTGAGTTTGTTTATTTGTAAAAGTTAAAGTTATAATTTCCTTCCACAGGTGCTTAAGTCATTGTTTTGAGTATGTCTTAACTGATAAAGGTGCTTAATAAACATTTGTTAAGCACGTATTATATACTAGGTACTATGGTAGACATTATGCAAGGTACTACATTTGTTAAGAAGTAAAAGCTCAGATAAGATGAAACCCCTGCCTTCTGGGAGCTTACAGTCTAGTAGGGGTATAAGAAACCAATCCAGATTGAACTCTAATACACTTTAAAAGCAGTTAATTGGTGACTAGGAGTCAGGAAGACCTGAGTTCAAATCCTTACTCTGATACTTAACAATTGACCCTGGGAAAGTCAGTTAACCGCTACCTGCCTTTAGTTTCCTTACCTATAAAATGGGGATTATAATACCACTTCCTCCTAGGGTTGTGAGGATAAAATGAAATAGCATTTGTAAAATGCTTTGTAAACCTTAAAGTGCTATATAAATACTAATTGTTATTATGTCATATAATATTGTATATCATGGCTGTAAGAATGATAGAATTTGGAGCTGAAAAGAACTTTAAAGATCATATAGTTCTGTCATTATAATCTGTTTTATAATCAAGTAGGAGAGATGTACACAGATTTAATTAATAAGCACTTTAAAGTATAAGCTTATAAGAGTTGAAAAAAGTGCTATGAAGAGTTCTGAAAAATTACTTACTGATAGAGGTTATCAAGAAAGACTTCATAGAAGAAGATATCACTTGACGTTCTTGATATATATATATATATATATATATATATGTAGCATTTTATTTAGGTCACTGAGAAGAGGGAGAGAGAGAGAGAGAGAGAGAGAGAGAGAGAGAGAGAGAGAGAG
>NW_027187419.1:69393412-69452249 GCF_028583685.1 Petaurus breviceps papuanus
AGAGAGAGAGAGAGAGAGAGAGAGAGAGAGAGAGAGAGAGTGTGTGTGTGTGTGTGTGTATGTGTGTGTGTGTTCCCATGGCAAAAGACAAAAACATCTCTTCCCAGCCTCAAGGGTAGTTTACATTCTGTCAGAGGATAAAACATGTACACTTATGCATAAGTAAAGCATATGTATGGAATAATATTTTTGGAAGAAAGGTGACTAAAACTTTTTGGGGGGTCTTCAGAAAAAATTTCATATAGGAGATAGCATTTGAGCTAAGCTTTGAAGGCCCCTTACATATCATAAGAGATAAGGCGAGGAGGGGAGGGCATGCCATGGCAGAACAGCCTGTAGTTATGGAGACATTTCTCCCCTTCTTCACCCACATCTCAGTTTCCTTGAAATGTGGCTTTCAACCCTACCACTCTTCTGAAACTTCTTTATTAAAGTAATCTATTGCCAGTGGTCTATTTATTAGCTGCTAAATCTGATGGCTTTTTTTCCTGTCTTTATTTTCCTTGACTTACAGATTTTGACACTCCCAAGTACAGTTTTCCTTTGGGAAACTTCTCTTCCCTTGAGACATTAAGTCCTGGCTCTTCTACTGGTATTACTGGTCCCTGTTAATCTCATTGGCCTGGTCCTCATCCATTTCCCATCACGTTCTTATGGGTCACTCCCAAGATTTTGTTCTGGGTTCTCGTATCTTTTTTCTGTATGTTTTCTCTCAGGAGAAGTTCCCATGAATGGTCTATGCTCTTTACAGGAGTGACTTCCAAATCTACATATCTGGCTCTAAGGTGATCTTCAGCTGGATATCTGCTGGACATTGTTAAGGCTCAGCTAGATGCCATCTTCTTTATGGAGCCTTCTCTAATTCTCTCAATTGTTGAAAACCTAGTTTTGATTCTTGCTAGTAAGACATGTGATTTCTTTGTGATTACCTCTGTATAATTAATAGTTTCTCCATCTGTAGAATGAGAACAATCTTAGCACTTAGCCTTCATGGTGGTATAATGTTAATAGGATTTAAGATCTTCCTTGCACATTAATAGACCTCACCTGGAGCCCATTAAGGGAAACTTGCTTAGGGAAGACTTGCTGTAGGGAGGTTTTCACACCTTTTGCCAATTTCTGATTAATGAGTCAAGAGGGTTGTGATGCCTTTTGCCTTAAGGCTTTGAGAAGTGTATATATACTCTGAGTTGATATTGCTTTGGGGGGTTTGCTTATGAGAAGGATCTTGTGATTCCCTGGTCAGGATTCTGAGTGATTATATGTTCAGAGCTCCCTGACTACTCTGATGTAAAGGCTCTTGAAGTCCAGGGATGTATGTAAAACGTATAGCAATATTGCTTTGATTCAGGCAGTCAGAGTCCTCTCTGTTGGTCTTTATTTCTCTCCTTGTATTTTCTTTGAAGTTCAGGGTGCTGACTTTCCCCCAGAACCAGTGAATATAATTAAATAAGATTGTTGATCCCTTAAACAGCTATCTTTCCTACTAAAGCAGATCATAGAACCTGTGCTAGCAGCCATCCTGGGTATGCAGGTGGTTGCTAGGATTAAGTGAAATAATAAAAAGTTCTTTGCAATTTTTAAGTGTGATATAAATGCCAGTTATTTTTATTATCCTTTGTCCGTATAAATGTTAAACACCATGTGAATAAGAATCTGCCTTTTATATGTCCAAAATGGTCATCCACCCTTTGCTTGAAAATCTCTAGCAAGTAATGACCAACTGCATGTTTGTACAGCTCTAGTTATAAGGAAGTTTTTCCTTACAGTGAGTTGAAATCTGCTATTGCAGAGTCACTTATTCTACCCTATTTTGTCCTGGACCCAAACAATCAAATCTAATCTCTCCACCTAAAATGCCTACAAATAGGCATTTAAAATTATATACAAAATTTGATTTTAAAACTTTGAATTCCAGTTTCATTCCCTTCCTCCCTTGTCACCCACCCTTACTGGGAAGATAAGCAGTTCAGTATAGATTGTACATGTGTAGCTAATGCAAAACATTAACATAGTAGATATATTGTAAAAGACTGACTATATTTCCCTCCCTCCTATCCCACCACCCACTTGTTCTGTTCTCTACTTTGAACCCATCCCTTTTCAAAAGTGAGTGCTTCCCTTCCCCCAAGTCTGCCCTCCCTTTCATCATACCCCCTCTCATCCCCTTCCCCCCTACTCACCCCAGCCAAATTCAGTGAGAATAAGGTTGACCCATTCCCTTTTGCCTTCCTATTCTTCCCCTCCATTGTAACCCTTTACCCTTGTCTCTTCTTTATGAGATAGTTTACCCCATTCTGTCTCTCTCCATCTCCTCTCATTATATTCCTCTCTCACCTCTTAATTTCCCCTTTTAAGTATCATTCTTTCCTGTTAAATTGGTCCTGTGCCCTCTATCTATGTATGTATACCTGTAAGCATATATACACACATTCACACAAGTATTCATATGCCCATATACCCTCCGAAATAGACACATATTTTTATATATTATATATATATATATATTTCTATTCCCTTCAACTATTTTCATACTGAGAAAAGTTTCATCAATTACAATTATCGTTTTCCATGTAGTATTGTTAATAGTTCAAGTTTGATCAGTGGCTTATGATTTCTTTTCCCTGTTGACCTTCTCAAGCTTCTCTTGCTTCTTGTATCTGGATGTCAAATTTTCTATTCAACTCTGGTTTTTTCATTAAGAATGCTTGAAAGTCCTCTATTCCACTGAATGACAATATTTTCTCCTGAAAAATGATACTCAGTTTTGCTGGGTAGGTGATTCTTGGTTTTAATCCCAGCTCCTCTGCCCTTCGGAATATCCTATTCCAGGCCCTTCAGTCCCTCAGTGTAGAAGCTGCCAGATCCTGTGTTATCCTGATTGTGTTTCGACAATATTCAGATTGTTTCTTCCTGGCTGCTCATAATATTCTCTCCTTGATCTGGGAATTCCGGAACCTGGCTATAATATTCCTAGGAGTTTTCTTTTTGGGATCTCTTTTAGGAGGTGATTGGTGGATTCTTTCAACTTCTATTTTGCCTTCTGGTTCTATAACATCTGGGCAGTTTTCCTTGAGAATTTCTTTTCGGATGATTTCTAGGTTCTTTCCCTGATCATGGCTTTCAGGTTGTCCAATAATTTTTAAATTATCTCTCCTGGATCTATTTTCCAGGTCAGTGGTTTTTCCCATGAGATATTTCACATTGCCTTCTATTCTTTCATTTGTTTGGATCTGTTTAGCATCTCTTAAAGTCACTAGCTTCCCTTTGCCCCAATCTAAATCCGAGGGAACGGTTCTCCTCATTGAGCTTTTGAGATTCTTTTTCCATCTGGCAAATTCGACTTTTCAAGGCATTCCTGCTCCTCATTGCCTTTTTGAGCCTCTTTTGCCAATTGAGTCAGTCTGTTTTTTAAGGTGTGATTTTCCTCAGTCAGGCTGTTGACTCTCAGTTTGTAATTTTCTTGCATTGTTCTCATTTCTCTTCCCAATTTTTCCTCCACTTCTCTTATCTGCTTCTTAAGGTCCTCTATGGCCTGTAACCAGCTCGTATTTTCCTTTGACTCTTTTGGTGCAGGAGTTCTGACTTCACTGTCTTCCTCTTGTTCCATGCTTTGCTCCTTTTTGTCCCCAAAATAGGAGTCTAATGTTGGAGTCCTCTGTTTGTTTTGCTTCCTTTGTCTGTTCATGTCTCCCCTCACTCACTTAACCCCTGGGCTTTTTGCCACAGTAGGACTCTGCCACCAGACAGGGGAGCTTTTTTCCCAAACGCTGGGGTTTTCTCAGCTGCTGGAGCTATTAGTTGGGTACTTTCTCTGAGACCTCCACACCCTCTGGCAAACTGGTCACGCACCCCAGAACTTCCACCCTAGACCGCAATCCAGATCCAAGCAGGTTAAAGCAAGAGCAATTACCCCTCAGACTGGTGTTAGGTCCCCCTACACTCTGCAGGCCAGGTGCTGAAGCTGCAATGTGGTGCCGGCGGCGTCTCAGCAGTTTCTCAGTGGCTTCTGGCCCTGGGGGCAAAAGCTGATGCACTCCCAACTACTGGTCCCAAAGTCCAGACTGCACTGACCCGTCACTTTGTCCTTCGCATCTATGTGTTGATGAATCTGGAAATGGCCATAGCTGCTGCTGATCTGGAGTCCCTCTGGCCTACTTGGCTGGTCAGGCCCTCCCTGGGGCTAAAACCTCTGGCTCAGGGGGGTCTGGGCTTGGCTCCTAGAGAGCTGTACTGGCCGATTCCTGCTGGCCTGTCCTTAGTGGGAGGTTAGCTTCTCTGTGTCATTTTGTGGGTTCTGCAGCTCCAAAGTTTGTTTAGAGTCCCCTTTTACATTGACTGGGGAAGGTGGAAGCCGGAACCACAAAGAGGTCCAGCTTCTACTCCGCCATCTTGACTCCGAACCCAAAAGACACTGTTATTTATCATGGAACACATTAAACTTAAGTGTACTTTGATTAGGACAGAGTATAGTGGTATTATCACTTCATGTACAATTATATTTCCCTTGATGTAGCCTAAGAGCATATGCACTATTTTGGCTATTTCTATGTCACTGTTGGAGCAGTTAGGTGGCATAGTGGATAGAATATTGGGCCTGGAGTCAGGAAGACTCGTCTTCATGAGTTTAGATCTGGTCTCAGATATTTACTAGCAGTGTGACCTTGGGCAAATCATTTAACCCTGTTTGCTTCAATTTCCTCATGTGTAAAATGAGCTAGAGAAGGAAATGGCAAACCACTGGAGTGTCTTAGCTAAAAAAACCCCAAGTGGGGTCATATACAACTCAACGACGTCTCACAGTTGACTCCTGTTAAGCTTATATTCAGTCAGTCAGTAAACATTTAAGAGCCTGCTATGTGTGCCAGGTACTAGTCTAAGTGTCAGAGGTAACAAATGAGAAAGATAGTACCTGTCCTTCAAAGAGCTTACCATCTAATGGGGGAACACAACACAAAACGTTCCTGTGGTCAAAACCAAGCAGAGCCGTTGATGTGAAATGAAGTTAGCTGGAAAAGTCTGAAACCTTTATGGAGAAAGGCCTTGGAAGGATTTCATTGCTCTAAGCCTTGGGGGGAGGGAGCTGAGGGAATGAATTAGAAGGTGCCTCCCAGATGATGAGATTTCAGGTGATGAATTTATTCTGGTGCAGTCGTCCTTGAAACCCAGTAGAGTAACTGATGGTTAAATGAAATCCACTAAAACTTGAGATCATTTTCAAATAAACTGCCAACCAGCCTCAACTCATCTTGGATGTGTGAAGTTATTTTATCAACCCAAGTATAAAATTATACATTCAACCATATCACCTTTCATGTTATTAAGTGAGTACTTGAATTGAACTGATTGAGGTATATGAAAGGAGTAATAATATACTAATCCCTGGCCCTTTATTTTCTCATAACAACTCTATAAAGTTGGTAGAGTACATGTTGATTAAATATATATTTGGAATGGTTTGGGTTAGCTACTCCTAAACTGGATATTTTATATCATAACACTAGCAACTAGCGAATAATTCCTGTCCTTAATCTAAAAGTTAATCTATGAAATATATTTAATATATATATTTTTTTCTACACAGACCCCTTCTAAAAAGAAAATTGAAATCAGCACAATTGCAAGTAATTACCATCTGGAAGTCAACCCTAGGTAAGTTATTAATGAATGGCCATTCATTTATAACATTATTTGCTAAATGATTTGATTTGTAGGTCAATTACTACCTTCTGCATTCTCTCACTGTCTTCAAAGGTAGGTTTTTTTTAAAGATAGAATGTGTGCAACTTGAAATAAAAGTGACCATGAATAGATTAATGTCATTTAGTGAATGTTACTGATATATTACATGATATAAATAAACATTTAGCTTTTCTTCCACAGGGCAAAATGCTTTATAGAGCATTCATCATATGTTGAGCTCTAAAATAGTTTTTGTATTGAATTAAATTATCTGTTTGGAGATTTGACTAGAGAGTGCTGTCTAAAGTTTGAAATATGGCTTATGGGAATATATAAAATCTGAAATTGAATTAGTGAACAAGTTTATTTTTACTGCCCTCCTCCAGTCTATTTTAGGGAATGGAAATTTCCATGTAAGTAGAAATAAATTGACCAACATTTGAGTATTTGCTATATGTTTGGAGTGGTATTCAATGCTGTAGAGTAAGGTTCTTAACCTTTTTGTGTGTCATGGCCTCCTTGGAAATCTCGTGAAGTCTATGGACCCTTTCTCATAATAGTGTTTTTAAATACATATATTTAAATCAGAAGATTATAAAGGAAACCAATACTATTGAAATAAAATTATCAATATATTAAAAAAAGACATTCATAGGCCCCAGGTTAAACATTCCTGAAAAGGACAGAAAAATCTAAGATCTATTTTGTACTCTTGCGTAGCTTATATTATTTTGGAGTGAACACTTAGGTGCTAAACTATATATTCCTAACTCCATGAACTGCAAAAGGAATTCTACAAAAACATAGGTTATTGTGGTCAGGAGGCAAGGGAATGTTTGATAGTTGGGTAACATTCAGATAATCATAAGAGATGGAGGAGGGAAAGCATTCTAAGCAGGAAGGACAGCACTGGCAAATGAGCAAGTGGCAATGACCATGGATCATGAAAGGAAAATGAGAGAATAGGTCTGATTGGAAGAGAAGTTGAGACATTCATAATTTACGCAATGATAATAAAAATAAGTAATAATAAAAAAATTAAAATGGTTAACACTAAAACAATCCTAATTAATCTGATGAGTTAACCCATCTCTGTCACCTTTCAGTGATGGAAACATGAATGAAAGTCAACCATTCAGCCCTTATCAATATGGTCCCAAGAATCAAAACTATATTACAAGGATTGATTAAAAGAGCTAGAGATGATTAGCTTTGAGAAGACACACTATCTTCCATTATTGAAAGGACCTAAGGATTGCCTTTTACATGAAGACTTTCTTGATTCCCCCAACAACTAGTGTATTCCCTTAACACTCACACACACACACACACACACACACACACACACACACACACATTAACAGTCTCCACTGTTAGAATGTAAGCTCTTTGATGACTGGGAAAGTTTCACTTTTGTCTTTGTATCCCTACATCTTAACAAATGTTTGTTGGTTGATTAATTTTGATCTTAGATAGTTGTCCTAACTTCTCTGCACATCTCTTGTCGGTATAAAATGAGTATTCATTCAGCATTTTTTTTTAGCTCATACTATGTGCAATAGTCTACATTAGCTGCTAGAGTAGAGTAAAAGATCATAAAGTAGGGTTCCTACCTTTAAATACTTGAAGCTTGTAAGGAATAACAATGCCTTCTATATTTACTTAACTAGCTTATTTTAAGTATCAAATGAGATGATATATGTGTCAGTACTTTAAAAATTAGATTACTCTAGAAATGGGGTATATGGGATATTTAGGGAAGACTAACACCTCTGGTTTAAGGGCTTGCAGAACCCTTTTCAAGGCTACTTGCTCACCTTTGGGGTCTGCCTGGCACTCAGCTCTCACTTTGTGGTTCCAAGAAGCTATAGCATGTTTCCTACCAGGTCCATGTCAATGTATGTCTATACTTCACTGTAGATGCTAAATACATTGGTGGGAAAGTGTGACTTAGGTTTACATGTATATCGTGTTTTATCATTTATGCATTTGGTTTAACATATTAGTATCTGTAGTATCATTTTTTGGTTTTATTGTTAAATGGGTATGATTAAGATCTTTAAAAAAAAAAGCTATAGCATATGCAGCAGCCACACTCCGGTAGACTGTCTCAGCAGACAGGCTAAACCAGTTTGAGGGTAACTGATGGGCCTTAAATCTATGGGTGAGTTAGGAGGATATCTGGCCCACACTTGTGAAGACTTCCCCCTTCCCTCCCCCCCCCCCGCCCCATTCCCACACATACATGGAATGGGTGGTTGAGAACAGTTTGTTCCAGTGGCCATGAAGGTGGCTGAAGCAGACACTATGGAGTGCTTAGAGCTTGGTCAGGACACTGAGATCATCCACTGCATCCTGGGCCATCACCAGTCATCTTGACTTTTGTCTTGCCACTGGACTTCAGTAACTTTCGAAGAGAGAGTGAGACTGTTAACTTTATGCAACTTTGCTTTACTTAAATTTAGTTCACAAAGGAGTTAAGATTTCACGCATGATGTCACTGGTGTTCTTCAGAAATGAAGAACAAACAACAATTTTGTAAATAACAAGAGACATTGATATTTTTTTGTTTGTTTTGTAAGATATATACATGTGTAGGCATGTAATTTTATACTTGAATTTGAAAAAGTAACTTCACACATGAAAGATGAGTTGAGGCTAGTTAGTTTGGGTGTTGGATTTAGATTGGCAAAGAGGTTTACTTTGCAGACAGTAAGAGGAAAGGCACGGAAACAGGAATGGTCCTATGTTTGGAGAAAAATACTCTACCATGTGACTGCCTCATAGGTAAAAGAGCCTTAGAATGAAATTATTTTTGTGTTTTAGTAACTCATTTCCCTTGAATAGGGTGCAGGGTAGCTCTGCTTCATGCCAAATTGTACTTTATATAGGTTAGTCAATAAAACAGTCAATACACATTTATTTAATTCCTCTTATGTACCAGGCACAGTGCTAGGAGTGAGGTTCATGTGTATGAGTGTGTGTGTGTGAAAAAAAATTTCTTATCAACATAGTGTTTTTAAAATAATTAGTAATATCAGAAAAGGGAAAAGCAATTGCTAGAAAAAATTATGCATCTAGGTTTCTAAACTTAAAAGTAACTACCTTGATTGTTTTTACAGATGAAGAAAATAAAAGGTATGATTAGTTTAAAATGGTGACTATTCAAAAAATTATTTATATTTGTTCATGAATATAGTTTAGTAACTCCTGAATGCTTTTGCTTTTCTGAGAATACATTTGCAAAATACAGCACATGTTAGAATTTACAACAGATTAAGTTTCTGGAAAATGGAATGGTGCAAATTGAATCTCATCTTCCTGTAGAAACATTGGCATGTTCTGGATGATGAGTCTGGTGCTCTTCTTTTTATAGAAATGACTAAAAGGAATCTCTTTAATATTTTCAATCAGATGTCATTGCTGTACCTCCACTTTCTATACCAGTGGTCTCCAAACTGCCTTTGTTAGTAAAAATTTTTTGTGCACAGTGTGTATTGTATTTATAAATTCCAGACACATATTACATGTATTACAAAACAAAAAAAAAGATTCAGATAAGGTTTTCTCAATTTTTTAGTGGTATGAAAAACTTTTTTTGCTCTCACTAAAACATACTATTTTTAGTGAGAATATGATTGAAAATGCTTCATTTTTTGAAAATGTTTGATTAGCACATATAATGATTTGAAGGTTTGATTTTAAGTTTGGTTTATTTCAGTAATTGGTTTTAATGACTGTCATTATTGGAAAAGATACCTCACAAAGATGATAGATCCAAGTGGAAAAAGTATATCATGACGAGTTTCCTAAATCATGATACTCATTTTCAATTTGTGCATTAATTAGGCAAAGATTTTTTTTTTTTGATTGAAAATTCACCTGGGGGTGCATAGGTGGTACAGTGAATAGAGCACCAGCACTGTAGTCAGGAGGACCTGAGTTCAAATGTGGCCTCAGACACTTAACACTTACCAGCCACGTGACCTTGGGCAAGTCACTTAATCCCAATAGCCCTGCCTTCCCCCCTGCAAAAAGCCAAAAAAAAAAAAAAATTCACCTAGTAAGTTTTCTTCTTTCCTGATGTCAATCATTTGATTTTTACAAATTAACCAAAAGTTATTGCAGTTTTATATTTTCAACAAACATTTCAAAACTCACTCAGACTCTTTATTTGTAAGATTTTTAATTATGCTAAATCTATTTCCATTTGTGCGCAAATGAGAGGGTTTTTTTTGTGTGTGTGTTTTTTTGTTCATTTTGTAGGTGGCTTTTTCATTAGCAGAAACATTTTAAAATATCTTGCTAATGGGTGGTGGCTTCAATTTCTCATTAACCCATATCTCAAGGCATAATATATACTTAGAGTGAGGTTCATCTTTAGCAATTTGGTGGTAAATCCTTATTTAAAATAATCTTGATAATTTTCAAGTTTGAATTTCTTTTTATCAGATCTGATTAGTCTTTGTTCTTTATAATGTGGCTGATTGGTTAGTATAGATATAGAAATGTCAGCTCTTTCTTTTTTTGTTGTTGTTCTTGGAGTGTACCCTCATTCTTAGTATATTCTTCAACCCATATTTTCTAAGCAGGAATCCTTTTAAGCCTCTTGTCCATTTTATCAGGGATAATGTAGTTAAAACTTGAAATATCTGTAAATCCATTTCAGTGTTCACAAGTAAATTGTAATATAATATTCTAAAATGAATGAATGTGGGTATGACTGTCAAATCCTCTGCATTGTTGAACTCTTATTTTTCCCTCAGGATACTTCATTTGCTGTATGTGATGTGACCATTTGAAAGATAGCCTGAGTGATGACTGCAGTGTTAATCTGTATATTAAATACTAGTAAAGCTTACTTTCTTAGTTTTAAAATAAGAAATAAATATAAATGGAAATTCTAACATTTTCTTCTGTATTTCAGTGGTTGTGACATATGCCCCATGTTAGAAAACAGTACTCTATTTTTACAAAAGTGAGGAAGGACTGAGGAGGAAATCTTAATAATTTTGTTAAATTAACCAATTAAAAATAATTGTTGAGTTATCCTTTCAATGTGTTTTTGTTTTGTATAGTGATGCTGGAAATAGTGACCGAGTTGTAATTCAGGAACTCTTGAAAACAGTGGCACAATCTCAGCAACTTGAGACAAGCACCCAAAGAGAATTTAAAGGTACATAAAATTGAAGATAATATTAAAAAATAAAATCTCCTCCCCGAAACCAGCCATGGGAGTGAGAAATGTGTTATTTAAAATCGAGGCAGAACATTCTATGTAAAAGATAAAATGTCATGGGAAATTTAATAAAGTTGAGAACAATTTTTAAAAATTCATTATTATCTGTGTTTTGTTATTTTTAGGCTTCTTGCTAGGGACTTGTTGAAAAACAATGAAGAAAAAATAATAACTGGCAGCTAACATGTACCTTAAAGTTTACAAAGAACTCTACATATTGTACCTTGCTTCATAACATCTTATTAGTTTAAAAAAAAGGAGCACAAATACTATCCTGTATCCTAGCTAACTTCTAATTCAAATAAATACACGCATTATTTATGTTTTAAAATAACATTTGCTATACTTTTGCTTTGATTTACTGTAGCCTGTTGCTTATGTGCACTCACACTATGCATGCTCCTTTGGACCATCTTTGTTGTTTGTCTCTGGTCTTTTCTGTGAGAATATGAGAAAATGTTGTTTATAACCAAAGTCAGCAAATGTTTATTGATAATATGCCAACACATGAAAATGTGATGTCATTAGTCATGGGACCTTCTTAACCAGAACCCTAAGCAAAATCCAAACTAGGGCAGGGTGAATGGGTCTTTATCCTAGAGTATCAATGCAGAGGACAGTTGGGGTGGTATCCTTCTGCAGTAGTTGCTGACCGCTTTGTGTGCAGCCAGGCCTGTGCACACTCCCATCTTACCCCCAGGATCCTGTTGCCGTGGTTCCAGGGCTCACATTCCATGAGGAGAATGAGTTTTTCTGTTGGCATAACTTCACCTGTGATTGCATTCTTCCTGGTCTTTGCATTCTCCTCTTAAACCCTCCCAGTTCTTAACTGTTGTTGCTCCTGTTCTTCATCTCCTATCAGATTTTCTGATTACTGTTTGTTTGTTTTGTTAGTTTGTTGATTGAGCCCTTCTAATATTTTGTTTTAGCATGTTATGAATGATTGTACATTATTCGAATTAAAGTGAAACCTATTTTCTTTCATAGTATTTAAAAAAAAAATGTTTGCCTTTTAAAGTAAAATGTTAAGCTTCTCAATTCATATCCCAAATGGAACTGCCTTAAAAAAAATTACAATTGGTCAGTAATGAAGACTTTCCTTTGGTGGAGAGGAGAGGACGGAGTTCAATTCTTTATTAGAAAGAAATGAAAAGAATGAAGACTAATTTAAAAGAAAGCTTTCCCATTAAAATCATGCATTCAAGTGTTGGTTTGCTTAAAGAACCAGATTTAGGCTCAGATAGATCTGAGTCTAAGTCCTGCTTTGCAAAGTTACTAGCTGTGTGATCCTGGACAAGCTATTTAACTCTCTGAGCCTGTTTCTTTGTTTTTAAAATAGAGATGATAATAATAGTTTCTACCTCACAAGGTTATGTGGGTCAAATGAGGTAGTATGTGATGTGATATATGAGATAGAATGAGATATGGAAAGTACTTTGTAAACCACCAAGCACCACAGAAATTTTAGCTAGTATTAAACTGGTTAATTTGGGAGAAATAAATGCTTTAGTTCTAAATGGACTGATGAGAAAATGAGTGCAGCTTTGCAAATCTATCAGTACTACTAGAAAAATTACTCAGAACACTGAGAGGTCAGTAGTGTTCAAGGTGCCATGTTCTAATAAAGAACAGTGAACCAAAAGTCAGAAGTCCCCACTGTACATTTCATTACTGATGTGTGACCTTGGGCAAGTCCTTTTATCCTTGAGGCCCTTTCCTTGCTGTAAAATGGGAATGGGTATTTGGTTTACCTACTCTGTAAGGATGTTGTGAGGATCAGAGAAGATGTACAATAATAATGTTTCCATTTGTAGAGTAGAAAAAGCATACAAACTTAAGTTGGCTTTTTATTAACTATGGGAAATGGGTGAAGGAAGTATTTATTACTGTTGTAAATCATGGGGGAAATCTGCTTTTGTTTTGAGAAATAGAGGTATATATGTTTGATATATTTTCTATTCTCTTTCTGGCATTTTTCCTTTTAAATTAGATTAGCCTTGCTGGTATTAGAAAGTAAGGACATCTCAGAGAAATCTTAAGATACCTTAGTGGTAAGAATAAAGTGGTAGCAATATGTTAGAAGTACCAGGAGATTAGATTAAAATAATTAAAATGCCTTCTGTGTACCAAGATAAGCATAAGCATAATACATTTTAATTGGAAGAATTTTGTTTGATTTACTGCTTTTTTATGTCTTTGAAATAAATGTTATTATGGTTGTCACACAGATAGTGGTATAAATGAAAAATATAGAATTAAGTATCCTGATGTACCTATAATTTCTTATCACAACATAAAAAGATAGTACCATAATGGGTTAAACCAGTAATATATTTCACCACATAATTTTTCTCCTTGGTATCCAAGTTCTTTTTTTTTTTTTTTTGTAGAATACTGAAATTACTTTTTTATAATAGAATTAAAAGCAGGAAGGGACCTTAGGAATTATTTAGTCTATATCTCCCGCCCTTTTTATATCCCATAATTTTAGAGATGAGTACATTGAGGTCTAGAGATGTTAAATGAATTAAGGCCACAGAACTGAATCCAGAATACAGACCTCTCTTAACTCAGTGACAAAAACTTTTTTCCTATAAGAGTATAATGTCTGCTTTTATAGTATCTTAGAGTAATATTTAGTTCTTCATCTTAGCCACTATGGAAAATGGTATGTACCTTTCTGCCAACCATTGCCCCTACAAGTTTATTTTTTGACCTTTGGTAGAGAAGGGGAAGTCACACCACGACTTTCTCTTTGAGTTCATTTTGATGACGTTTTGCTTTTTAAATACTTATTTCAGTGGTTTTACTGACTGAAGTTGACAAACTTACCAAAGATGCCCAGCATGCTTTACGCAGAACTATGGAAAAATATATGTCTACTTGCAGATTAATACTGTGTTGCAATTCTACATCAAAAGTAATACCACCTATTCGGAGTAGGTGCCTTGCAGTTCGTGTTCCTGCTCCCAGCATTGAAGATGTAAGTTAAATGGAATATAAAAATTTTTTGAAAAGTTTAAAGAGTATAATTTGTAATATCTTTTTTTTGGTTTGTTTGTTTTTTGGAGGGGGGTAAGCCGGGGCAGTTGGTGTTAAGTGACTTGCCCTAGGTCACACAGCTAGTAAATGTCAAAGTATCTGAGGCCAGATTTGACCTCAGGTCCTCCTGCTCTATTCACTGCTCCACTAAGCTGCCCCATAATATTCTTTTTTGCCATATCATGCATGAATACTGCTTAAAGTGTAATTTTACCAAAAACTTAGTAATATCTAAATACTCACTGCCTTTTTTTCTACTTTTTATTTTACCTTGGAAGCCCCTTTAACTACAAAGCCATTGCATAGTGTAAACATTTTTGTTCTTCTAACTTATGCATTAATCCTACTTATGCTACTTAGGTAGTATAAGCTGTAATGGATAATAAATTTAGAGACTGAGCTTCAGTAATTTAGTGTTTATCTTCTGCACATAGATCTTCTGAAGTCAAGTAAAGCTATCTGTGGAGCAGGTAACAGTACAAAGAAGGACTGTTGGAATGCTGGAGGTTTCAGTCTCTAGTTGTATGTAGAAAAGGGAATAAGAGAATCTAAAAACATTCTCTCTTCAGTTCTCTTCCTCCTCCCCCTCCCCCCCGTATTACTCTTGTATAATTACCATACAGTTTCCACCATTATCAGTAAAACTATTCATTTATGACATCTAATAGTCCCTCATCTTTGAAAATTTTTCTATAAAGCAGAAATAGTGTAGATCTTTAATATTAATTGGAATGAAGTAAGTTTACTTTTCTTGAAGGTTTCTCTGATAAAAACAAAAAGCAAAAAAAACCCCAAATTCATGAGTTTTACCATTAAAAGGGCTTGTAGAAGATGTGTGAATGGGTGTGATACTAAGAAAAGGTGATTTTTCTCTTTGGCTACAGTTTTGTTAACTGTCTTGTTCATAGATTTGCCATGTGTTGTCTACTGTATGCAAGAAAGAAGGTCTCAATCTTCCTTCAGAGCTGGCTCATAGGCTTGCAGAGAAATCCTGTAGAAATCTCAGGAAAGCCCTGCTTATGTGTGAAGCCTGCAGGGTGCAACAGTAAGTCTAAATGAGAAGTTAATAGAACTAACTCTTTGCATTAAAAGCACATATATCTTTATGTTGGTTTCCAAAATACAAAATGATCTTTTTTGTCATACAGGTATCCTTTTACTTCAGATCAAGATATCCCTGAGACAGATTGGGAAGTATATCTGAGAGAGACTGCAAATGCTATTGTCAGTCAGCAGACTCCTCAAAGGTAAGCAATAAAATTCAAGTATTTAAAATAATTCACCAGATAACAAAACATTATCATTTAGAGTAGTTAGGATTTTTAGAATTTTTTGTGGTATTTTATAATTTTAATATAATTTAAAAATAAAATTTGCTCCTAAATCTTTATTGAAAACCATGAAGAAATCAGTTAGATTAGCTTGCAGAAATCTAGTAATTGAGAAGACTTGGCTAGAAAAAGATAATAAATAAATGCTCTCATACTCTTTTTATTAAACCCTTGATGTGTGCATGTCTTGAATTTATGTATAAATTATAACCACTACTGGAAGTCAGTTGGAATTCTTTTGTATTTCTCACATCCATCAAATGGATGTGAGAACTTAATATTTCTGCATAATATACTGCCATCTTCCCTGACTTCTGGTAGTTCAAAGAACATAGCTATAATGTGTAATAAGGGTTAAAAGAGCTCTCTCTTGGCCTGTTTTGCCAACTAAACAAACCTGTTGCCTTAAGTCACCTCTTAAGCTGACCAAAAATAGTTTTCCATTGAGAAATGCCTCAGCTTGAAGAAAGTCATTGATTTTAAGTCAGACAAGAGCAAGGGTTCCCCCATCGCCCCTTCTGCTGTTGGCAGTGACATTGCTGAACTCTTCTAGTGTCCCATATGAGGGACTCTTCAAAGAAATGACGAAATGTACTATGAATGGACACTGAGCATCCTCTAAGTTAAGTGATAATTGTAGTTGGCATAGTGTTTTGTAGTTATTTAGATAAAGCTTGAATTTTAAAAAACTTTTAGTTAACATTTTAATCTCTATCCAGAAATATACATCCTTTGAATGATAGAATGTTAGAGCTAATGGGGACCTTTAACTTGAAGGCGTGACAAGTTGAATGATTTGTTGAGAGCCACAAGCTAGTGGCATAGCCAAGATGTTGATGCTAGTCTGTAGACTCCTAATCATTATACTCTTCACCATGCTCTCTGTTTAGTGAATGGCTTCTTTCAAAGGAAGTTTTTTGATTATGGGGCTTGCACACCATTTCAGAAAATGGCGTCCATTTAGCAATCTCAGTTTCAGTGGAGAATTGCTTTTCAAGCATTGCCTCACAAAAGGTAACAAGGTCTTTTCAGAATGTTTTTTTTATTTTATTTTTAAAAGAACATTTTTAATTAAAGTAAATTTTAAAATAATTTTTATATAAAATAAATCTTTATATAATTTTTAAATAAGTTAAAATTTTAAATAATTAACTTTTTTAAATAAAAAGGTTACTTTTAGACAGTTGATGCATGAGAAATTTTGTTGGCTTAAGGGATATTGACAGAGATGATGCCTTTTACTTGATAGACTTGTTTCATAGTCACATTTTGTTACCATCAGTTTTACTGTTTTATATAACTATTCTGACTGCTGGCATCTTTTACTGTAATTTTCTGAAGAGATCTTGGCAACTAAAAACATGCTTATATAATGGAAAAGTACTGCTGTTTCTTCCTGAAACTGCTGATGTGGTTGTTATTTCCATTGTAATATAAAAAAAAAATTGTTAGATGTACAGTGCAAAGAGTGGAAGGCAACTCTGGCTTTTGTTTGTACAAGTGGTGCCAATTTCATTTTCTATTAGACTAATAGAAAAAAAAGAGTGATGAACTGCTGCTACCAATTTACCTCTGGAAGCCAGAATTTCCTTCTAATATACGAAATGCAAGATGAATTTTTATTATTTATAGATCAGCAGGAAAATGTGTATCAGAGGTATATGGCTGATTGAACCAACTTTTCAGATTAAAATAATTGAAGTAGTGACTTCAGCACTGTTAAGTGATATTTTAATATTAATAATCATACCATATTTCTATATCTTATGTCATAATCTTGTTTTAATCCTGATTCAAGTCAGTCAGACCAACTGTTGCAGATACCGGTACTATTCAGGTTCATAACTTACAAATAGGAGAGACTTGGTTGTGCTTTGTAATATTGTGGCAGGATTCCTTAATTTGTGAATTGCTAGAGTCTTAGAAACATAGTAAGACATTCTCTCTACTAATCATTCATTGAAGACTTTCTTTTTTATATACAAAGTTTTTTTTTAAGTATCTAATAAATTCACCATGCTTTCAGAGCTGCTTTGCCTGTCTGTGATTCCTACCATTTTCTTCTGTGTTTTTGAAAAATTTGTTTCAGTGACAATCCCCCCTCCCTCCTAATACTTTGTTCTTTGCTTTCCCTTTTATTTTTTGGCAACCCTATCATTATTTTTCATCTCCTTCTTCTCTATTAGGGGGGGGAAAACACCTTCACTACAAATATGAATATTCAAGCAAATCACAATCCCATATTGGTTGTGTCCAAGAATATATGTGATCCAGCAACTTGAGTTTCATCACCTTTCTCAGGAGGAGTAGATAGCATGCTTCATCATTGGTCCTGAAATCATAGTTGGTTAGTGCATTGATCAGTGTTATTATTAAGTAAATTGTACTAATTCTTCTCCCTTCACTCTGCACATCAGTTTATCCAGGTGTTCTGGGTTTCTTTGAAACTATGCCTTTCATCATTTCAGCTTGCTTGCTTTCTACTAAGTCTCTCTGTGTCACCCAGTCTGGAATTACAGTGGCCACTCATGGGCCTGATAACACTGTGGATCAGCACAGAACCTTTGATCTTCTTCATTTCCAACCCTGGGCTACTTCATCTCTCCTTAAGCACCCTGGTGGCCTTTGCTTCTGAGGCTCATCGTATTCCTGCCAGATTTAGTGTAGACACCCAGTCTTTAGCCTTTACTTTAGCCTTACTGTAGCTCAGAACTCCAGAGGTCAAGCATACCTCAGCTTCCCAACCAGAAGTAGAGATTATACTTATGTGCCACCATATCTGACCCTTTCATTATTTGTCATGACACAGTATTTCATTACATTCATATACCAAAATTTAGTCTGCCATTCCCCAATTAGTGGGGGTTTCCTTAGCTTCTCATTTTTTTGTGATAATAAAGAGAGCTGTTATAAATTTTTTTTTCATTTATGTCCTTTTCCTTTATCTCTTTAGGGTATAGGTCTAGTAGTGTCAATGAATAGTTCAGTGACTTTTGGGGACATAGTTCCAAATTGCTTTTTAGAATTGCTAGACTAATTCACAACTATGTCAAAAATGCATTGTTTTGTTTTCCCATTACCGTTGGCATATTTTGGCAGTAGAGAGATGATGTTGGAGTGGTACCCTCAATTCCATTTACTAAAATGGGAAATTTTGTTATATTCTGAAATATAATTCAAAACTGGTATTGAAAAGGCTTGTAGTCATTGGGGAGTGGGGCAGTGCTGAGGAAAGAATTTCTCCTTTAATTTTTAATTGAAATCAATGGGTATAAATTCATTTAAAGTATTTTCATAAATATCTTGTCAACCTGTACTATTCTAGAAAAAGATCTGGGGATTGCAGCATATTTGATTTCACAGTTGGAAAAAAAATTAAAAATCTAAATTTTTCTTTGCCGCAAGTGACATGGAAGAGAACTTTATTTTAAAAATATATTTCTCCCTGTAGTCTCCTTTCCTTTTCTCCCTCACAGATAATCATGCCTTATAACAGAATTCTTAAAAAGAGAAAGAAAATCAGTAAAACCAAACAGTAAATCAAAAAAATCTGATGTTCTGTGCAATGTATCTATAGACTAACCATGCTGTCCTCCCTCAGCTCTCCAATTCCCCATCCCCCATAAACACATACCTCTGCAAAGGGAATTTTTCTTCTTTTGCCTGTTGTTTGATGCCAAGTTTCTTTTTTGCAATTTCACAACTTTTAGTTTCAATTTTTTTTCTGGTTCTTTCCATTTACATTTTTATAGTCATTGTGAATTTTGTTTTCCTGACTCTGCTTGCTTCATTTTGCACTAGTTCATATAAGTCTTTTTCATGCTTCTCTGTATTCATTATGCCATCATTTCTTATAGTTCAGTAATGTTCCATTACATTCATGTACCAGTTTGTTTAGCCATGCTTCAAACTTTGTTTTTGGTTCTTTACTACCACAAAAAATGCACCTATAAATATTTTTGTTTATTTTGAGCCTTATTCTGTCAGTTATTTTTTGGGGGCATATACTAAACAGCGAAATCAGTGGGTCAGAGGCCATGGACATTTTAGTCACTTTATTTTCAGAATTCCAAATTGTTTTCCAGAATGATTATATCAGTGCACAGCTCGACCAGCAATATGTCTGTTTTCTTGTCTGTAACTCCTTCAACCTTGATTATTCTCATTTTTTGAATTTTTGACTTACTACATGAAAGTTTGTGGTTATTATGATTTGCTTTTTCTTATTTCTAGTGGTCTGCAACATTCTTTTGAATAGTTGCTAATACTTCTCAGTTCCTTTGAAAACTGTTCATATCCTTTGATCACTATATTGGAGAATAATAGTTATTCATATATGTTGAAACCCTTATCAAAAATATTTGATAACAGTTTTTTTCTCAGTCATCTACTTCTTGAGGAAGAGAAACTTGAAGTATCTGTTTCATTATTTCATTGCTGAAACTCAGACATAATTCTTTTACATATCTTATTATTCTCTTCCTAGAATAATACAACATAAGTAAGTGCCTTGTAAATATTGTTTGATGGTAAGTTGTAATTTTTCTGTATCTTTTATTTTAAACAGGCTACTTGAAATTCGTGGACGACTTTATGAGCTATTAACTCATTGTATTCCTCCTGAAATAATAATGAAGGTAATCTGATTCCTTATCTTTTATGCTTAATAACCATAGAAAATTGGAGGTGAGGATAAAAATTGAATGCTATTTGTTTTCTTACCATCACTCTAATTTCAGTTTTCAATTTTAAACAATTGGATTTTTAATAGCTTCATTTTTGCCTTACATCAGGGATAAGGGAATTTTTTCTATTGAAGTCTGCTGACTGAGAAAATTTTGAATGTCACATATAAGTAATACAAATATCTGTAGCAGTATGCAGCCAATAAATGCAGCTAATAAATCTTTTTACACTTTAAGAGGAAGAAATATAAAATGTTTAATTTATCTTTTTTTAAAATTAAGAACTGTTCACACTTACTAGCCATGTGACTTTGGGCAAGTCACTTACCCGCGATTGCCCTCCAAAAAAAGCAAAAAATAAAAAATAAATAAAATTAAGAACCGTACCATAATACTATAATGCTTCATTCATTACATAAAAAGGATCATACATTTTTTTTAAGTATCTAATAAATTCACCATGCTTTCAGAGCTGCTTTGCTTGTCTGTGATTCCTACCATTTTTTTCTGTGTTTTTGAAAATTTGTTTCAGTGACAATCCCCCCTCCCTCCTAATACTTTCTTTTTCTTTGCTTTCCCTTTTATTTTTAGTCTATTATATAGACTTAATAATAACTATTATTAAAATAAATTAAATATTAAAATATAATATAAAAAATATATTCCAGTCCACATTATGATTCTTAAAGGAGGAAGAAAACAAGAGAAGGGAAGATTATGAAAGAAAAATGAAACAGGAAGGGGAGGAAACTAGAGTGTAGGGAGAGAGGTCTGGGGGTTGGGAGATGCCAACGATTCCTCTTCCCTTAAGCCACTGTTCTCTTCAATCCAGACTACTATGTCTTGCCTATATATAGCTCCTTGGTTATATCTTTTACTTGTTTAAACTTCATTATACTCTGAAAAAGAACAAAATAAAAGAAATCGCAAACATCACTGTGAGTCAGTATGTTATTTTATAAATAAAAAAAAAGAATGTTATAGAATCTGCCTCTTTCAGACTTCTTTGGATCTGTTATTTCTGTCCCTTGGTACAGATTGCAATTCATCCAGGCCTTTTCTTTTCATATTCCTCTTGTCCATGTGTCCTTGTAAATCCTTTAGAGAACCTTCCAACTTGTCAAGGACCTTCTGGATCCCCTTCCTATTACTTCTAAAACATCATTCCTTGGCCACCACTTCCTTCCATGTGTTGTATTCCCTACCCCATTAGAATGTAAGATTACTAAGGGCAGGGCCCACCTTACTTTCTTTATTTTGTATATCCAGTGATCAGCGCAGTGCCAGGAGCATAATTAGCACTTACTAAATATTTTCATTCTTGGGTACCATTGTAGCACACATGATGTACATTGCTTAAGTCTGTGATGAAATACTTTATTCTACTTTCCTTGTGCATTTCTTTATCAGTTAATATGTTACAGTCTCCTCTCTCCCACCAAATGCTTCTTCATTGTCCTTTGAGTGAACCACAGCTTTGTTCTTTGGAAACTACTATTTTATGACTCAGAGCCACTAAAAATCATCATCAGAAAAATATTAAATTAAAAAAAATGGACCTTTGCTTCCAGGAAAAGTTTGGAGTCACTAAAAAGTATGCACAATCCAGTTTGTTTTCTTCCTCCTATTCAATTCTAGGCCCACTTGACTGTGCATATTCAGGATCTCTTCTTGATATTTCTTCCAGTGGATAAAGATTTTTATGATTTCCTATCCCATTGCATATCATGATCTAGACCAATAAATATTTTTTTTTTTTTGCCTTTTGGAGGGCAATTGGAGTTAAGTAACTTGCTCAAAGTTACACGGCTAGTTTTTTTTTGTGTGTGTGTGTGTGGGTGTGTAAGTGTCTGAGGCCAGAACTGAACTCGGGTTCTCCTGACTCCAGGGCCAGTGCTTTACTCACTGAGCCACCTAGCTGCCCCTCAATAAATATTCTTTATCTCCTTGGGCATAAGCCAAACTATTTTGAGTAATTGTGCGTCTCCTTTAGGAGGTTCCCTATTATTTCAGGGCTTGATGCAGTTGGGAATTTCAATTGAAAACAGGAGCACCTGGAGAATTTTGCCACACATGAGGAGTACTTTTCATTTGAACTGTATGTTACTGAGCAAACATCTTTGGCAGTCATACATCTTTAGGTTTTGTTGCTTGATAATTGAAGGATCATTGAACTAAGTCATGTGTTAAAATTTCAGGAACTTTTGTATGATTTTGACATAATTAAATACACTTTGTTGGAGGAGATCCTTTAATACAACAATTTGCTCTGCTCAATCCAATACTTTTTTATTAGTTAATAAACAAAACATATAGGTGGGCTTTCATATTCCTTACCCTTTTTAGCCATTTGTGTGACTGTAAAGATGTGGTTTGCTTTAGATATATTGACTTGGGGGAAGCCTGCTTTTTCCCTTCTCATGCTTTCATCAAGGATGCCCTTGATTGTATGTATAGATTGGTTTATACAAATTTTGTAGAGACAAAAAAGGCATGTAGATTGATAGTTTTTTATATTTTCTTAGTCATTTTGTGGGGGAATGATGATAAGGTATATGATTTTTTTCCCTAGCACTTGTCATTCTTCCCTGTTTTTCTTTCCTTTGTCCTTAGAAAGTGAGTATGAGAAACTTCCATTTCATAGGACAGATCCAGCTTAAATACACTGAGAATTCAAGTTTTCAAAAGTTGAATGGAGATTGACTATTCTTCCCCCTAGTAATACAGATTATGAAATGGCAGAAAAGGGTTAAGGGTACAATTTTTGGCCATTTAATAGAACTAAATTAATTGGTCAAAATGGTATTGAAACAGTTTCAGAGAATGCCATATTTTACATAATGCCACTTATAATAGCTAAACAATGGTGTGAAATAATGGAATCCACATGAGGTCTTATGAGGGCAGAACGTAGTACAGTCTCTGCTCCTTGTTCCTGGAAGTTGTTTGTCTCAGTGTAGCCCAGGATTCCATTAGCTTTTTTTGGGCCACTCATAACATTTCTGACTAAGGTTGACCATTGTAGCACCTCCTTCCTTTAGATTGTTCTCAGAATAACTACTTTCTTAGCTCATCTTCCTGTCTTGTACTTGTGAAGTTGAATGTATACAAGTGCTAGACTTTAACATTTATTCCTATTGAATTTCACCTTATTAGGAAGGAAATAAGCATTTATTAAGTGCATCTGGTACTGTGCTAAGTGCTTTACAAATATTAATTTTTTGGTCCTCATAAAAACCCTGGGAGGTAGGTGCTATCATTATTCCCATTTTTAAGGAAACTGAGGCAAATAGAAGTTAAGCAACTTGCCTAGGTTCATACAGATAGTGTCTGAGGTAAAATTTGAATTCAAGTCTTACTGATTATAAGCCCAGTATTCTATCCATTGAGCCACCTCACCCTCTAATTATACCCAACCCAAGTGCTCTAGCCTACCACAAGGGGAAACGGGAGCAAAAACAAACCAAACTATTTTGCCAGTGGACCCCATTGACAGTGTGATAAAGCCTATGTACCCTTTCTTAGAATAATGTTTGTAAGTGCATAAAACGAAATACATAAGATTTTAAAAGAAATCAGTTATATTTAAATACAATCTAAACTATTTAAAAAAAAACCAAATTAACGGATCTTAGTTAAAGAAGGTATGCTGTCTAGCCTGACAGGATCCTTTTGATCCTGACTATCATCCAGTGTGTTAGCTATTCCTCCCCACTTTCTGTACCCTGCCAATTTAATGAACATGCCATCTCTGCCTTAGTCCAAATCATGGATAAAAATGTTAAATAGTACAAGACCAAGACTAATTGCTGAGTACTCAATTAGAGACCTCCTAAGATGGTGACATTGAGCCATTTTAAAGTCCATCCTAATTATACTACCACCCAATCTATAGCTTTCCATTTTGTCTGTAAGAGTAATATGAAATACTTTAACAAAAGTTTTTTTAAATTATTGGCAAACTATATCCACACATTTCCCTCATCTACTAGTTTGGTAATCTGTTAAATAAAGGAAACTGAAGTTTGTTTTGGATGGATTGTTCTTGATAAAGCCATGCTGGCTCTTTATAATCACTGTTTCCCTTTCTAGGGGGTCAACTACTTTCTCTTTAATGATTTGTTCCAGAATTTCCTCAGGCTTGGAAGTCAAGGTCATTTGCCTTTAGTTTTGCAAATAGTTTTTTCCTTTTTCAAAAATCTATATAACATTTTCTTTTATCCTGTGCTACTCCTTTTGTTTTCCACGATCTTTCAAATAGCAGTCACATGACTCAGCAATTATACTTGCCAGATCTTTTAGAACTGGAGAAAGGTGATGTTCAAGGCCATGTGACTTGAATTCATCAGGGACAACTAGGTGCTTTCTTACCATCTACTCACCTTGAGTATCAGTTCTCTCAGTCATTTTTTGGTGTCATTTCTAGTGTAAAGATAATTCTTTTCAGAGAAAACAGAAATAAAATTAGAATTAAGCAACTCTTCTTTCTCTCTATTGCCAATTCTCATTCCATTCACCATGAGCAAAGGTCCTGCCCCTTCTTTGATCGTTTTCTGTCAACATAACAAGAAATATACAAAGAACCTTTTTTATTGTTCTTAATTGCTCTTTTCCACCTCAGCTCATTTTGAGCCTTAGTAACTTTTACTATCCCTGTAGAATATAACTGACTGTAACTATTCTTAGAATAGAATATAACTGTTAGAGTAGAATATAACTATTCTTATAGAATATAACTGATACTGTTCTTAAAGAACTATGCCATGTACTTAGATTCATCTTCTGTTACTTAGCCTTCTTTCCACCTGCTACAAATTTCATCTTAAAATCTAAATTGGTCCATGAGTTCTTTGTGCCTATGATTTGGTCTCTTTAGACAAATCTCATTTTTCCTCTTTAATGGAATTATTTCCCTTTTTGGATTAAAAAACTTGAGCTTCTTACATCTTTTTTCCTTTGAAGCATTTTAATTCATGGCCTCCTACTTAACTTTCCTCTGAATCCTTTGAAATCTACTTTCAAAAATCTAGGGAAGATAGATTATGCTCAGATTTCCTGTCCTCTCTCAACAGATACTCACTTCTCTCTAAAGTTGCCATCATTTTTATCCTAGCAACTGGTTTCTTCCTGTTAGTGAGAATCAGAACCAGAATAGAATTTCCCTTCCATGGGTTCTACTTTTTGAAAGATGAAATGAGCGGTCAGAAGATGTGGATTCAAATCCCAGCTCTGCTACTTCCTATTTGTGTGACTTTGTGTCACATTTCCTATTTCTCTTCCTCATCTCCAGAATGAGGAGATTGGATTAGATAATCTCAAAAGATAATCTCAATACCTCCCAGTTTATTATCTAGTGACCTAGTATTTCTTTCTGCTAGGTTTTGTCTTAAGCATTTCTCCTGTTTAGACTGTGTATTACTTAAAATACATTTAGCTTTGTGCCTTTTATTCTTTTATTTAGTGCATAATTTGGAACAATGTAAATTTTTTTAATGTTGTAAGTTATAGAAGTCTCAGCATGATACAGTGAATAAGCTTGGAGTCAGGAAAATTTGAGTGCAAGCAAGTCTTTCCTTTAATACTAGCTGGGTGATCCTAGATAATTAATTTATCTTCCTCAAGCCTCAGTTTCTTTATCTATAAGATGAGGGTAATGGTAATACCACTACTGTTATGACTATCAGATAAGATAGATGTGTAAGATATTTTGCAAACTTTTAAGTATAATATAAATATTTAGGATTTTTAATTTTGTTTTTGTTTTTTTGCAACTCCTTAGTGCTTTGCTACTGAGTCATATTTAGATTTCTTTCTACTTCAGTTGAGAGTTCCCATGCCAAGGATTCCCTTCAGACCATGGGATTGTAAATTTAGAAATCTCAGGAGCCCTCTAGTACAACATTCCCTTCCTCTCCCCCTTATTTTACACATTAAGAATTTGAGGCCTAGGAGGGTAAATGACTTGCCCGAAATTAGAATCAGAGGTGGTATTTGAATCCAGGTCCTCTCATTCCAGAGTGATTGTTTCTTTACAGGGATAAAGATCCTTTGCCTATTTGCATAACATAGATGTATTTGTAGGATATTATATGTTAATTAACCAAATTTTTTGTATGTGATATTTGCTAGCACTTATTTTGTACCAGGTATCATGTTAGACTTGAGGGGTACAAAGACAAAAAGTGAAACTAACTTTGTTCTCAAGTTGCTTATATTCTATCAGGAGAAGATAATGCACATTAAATAAACATACATAGAATAAATACAAGATAGTTGAGGGCTTTAGCAGTTGGGATCAAGAAGGGCTTTGTATGGAAGTTTGCTTAAGTTGTGTTTTGGAGGAAGGGAGAGCTTTTGTATCTGAGAAGGGGGCAAGAAGGTGTCAGGTATTCCAGGCTTAGAGGGTAGCCAGTACAGAGGCTTGAGAAGCAGGAGGTAGAATGTTATTTGTGAAGGAAGTAGAGAAGGGGTTTTTAGAGGTAGGAATAATGTTATAAGAAGACTGGAAGGATAAGTTTGGGTCAGGTTGTGAAATGTTTTATATTTACCCTAAAGGCAGTAGGTGGCCAGTGAAGTTTTATCAAATAAAGGAGTTAAATGGTCAGATCTGCATGTAAGAGAAATCAGTGTGTCAGCTATGTAGAGGACAAATTAGAGTGGGGAGAGGAACACCACTTCAGCTTTTCCAGTAATCCAGCAGGAGGTGAAGATGGTACTTGCACAATGTATATGGAAACTTATATTTTAAGTTAAATGCATATTATTTGAAAATCTAAGTGCTACTGAGTCTGTCCCACTTGGACTTGTAATTGTGTACCCTAGCTCTGTGTGTATCATATCAGCAGGAGTTATACATGGAAACTGGTCAAAAGGTAGAAATTTATAGACAGTGAAGAGAAATTGGTGTCTTAATTTTAATTACTTCTTAATTACCAGTTATTTTTCCTTAGGGCCTTCTCTCAGAACTTTTAAATAATTGTGACGGACAACTGAAAGGTGAGGTTGCACAGATGGCAGCTTACTATGAACATCGTCTTCAACTTGGTAGCAAAGCCATTTACCACCTTGAAGCATTTGTGGCAAAGTTCATGGCGATATATAAGAAGTTTATGGAAGAAGGATTAGAAGCCATGATGTTCTAAAGTCTTTCAATCAGTAGTACTTCCTAGCATGTCCTAATATTGATATTTTTCATATACAATTTGTGTTGTTAGCATTGTGGGTTAAATAAATTCATATTAATCTCTTGTTTTTAATATTAGTACCTATGTGAAGTATTTGTCATCATCTAGAAATAAAACAATTGCTTCCAGACCATGTAGTCTAATGGAAGGCTATAACTATGGTGTTAAAAAGCCAGGATAATGATCATTTCTACTGTTAATAAATGTTACATGACATTGGGTCAGATGTGAATTGTTTTGTGTTCCTTGCTTTTATTAGCCTACATTTCTTGCAGGAGGATTTTCCTTAAATTTTGGCACTGCCATTTGCCATTTGTGGGATGTTGGTCAAGTCACTTAATTTCTTTGAGTCTCTACTTTCTTTTCAGTAAAATGGTGGGGTTGAACCATCTGACCTTTTAAGATCTTATACGGTTCTGATGCTATACTCCAGCAAGAAATAAATAGAATTAGCATCCTCTAATCATTTTCTGGCATATCATTATTTGTTATGGCCATGTGTTTGTTTGCAAGCTAGGACTAGTCACTGAACCAATGTCTTGTATTTTTCTCTTGATGATCAACTCTACAGTCACAGGTAAAAATTGATATCTAAATTGCAAAAAAAAAAAATTAAGGCATTTATTATCAGTAGAGTGGATTATGGAAAAGTTGAGTGTACCATCGCCAATCTAGACTATAAAAAAAGAGCAGAGATTAAAATAGATCCTTAAAGATTCAAATTTGTATTGTATTATTTAGCTCTTTGGTAGGTAATTTGCATTTTAAAAACTGGTCAAAATGACATGATACAAATATGAAGCATTGAATATAATTAATTTTTTGGTTCAGGCTACATTCTAAAAGAGATAAAATTTTAGAAATATATTTTTTAAAAGTGTTTGCAAGCCTTGCCCCGTGCAACATTTTTCTTAATAATTGAAATGAAAGTATAGAAAATATGCTGATTGGTTACAAAACTGAGGATAGACTGTATGATGAACAACAGATTCAGAATTAAAAAAAAGAACTTGGTTGACACAGCTAAATGCAATGAAATGAAATTAAAGAGTAATAAAAACAAAGTTTTATAATCAAGTTTTTAAAATCAAATAACTTAAGAACACGATAGGGGAAACCTTTCTTGGCAGAAGCTCATGTAAAGCCTGACTATGATGTGGCTGCTTTTTTAAAAAGTCCAAGGCAGCTTTAGATTGTATTAATAAAGATTTATTTTCCACTTGTTATGGATAAAAGTCAGACAGTACTTGGTGCTGGTCAGACTGCATCAGGAGTATTGTTATTTAGTAAAGATAGCTGTACATATTTTATGAAGATTGGAGGGAATCCAGTATGGTGAGGTTACTGGAAACCACTTCTTGAAGAATGTTGGAGAGAACCAGGAATGGTTAGCTTAGAGAACACATGAGAAAAGTGGGGAAAGATGAAATTCAAATATTTTGAGAAGTGTTGCTTGAAAGTAGAAGTAAGCATTTTTTATTCAGATATCAAAACTAGGACCATAAAGAAAAACTTTCCAATAATTAGAACTGTTCAAGAATGATATTAGAATATCTTGGGAAGATGGTAGAGGGAGAAGTTTCCTAAGTACCACTTCCCTCACTCCCCCCCCCCCACACATACTCCATACGCACCATATCAAAGTAAGTAAAAAAAAACCTTGCAAATTCAGAAAACAGTAATGACAAAATGATAGCGAAAGAATCCTCTGCAGTTTTGAAAGGCAACTATTAAAGAAAAAATAAGCAAAGACCAACTCCCCAACTCATTCCAGAAGCTTTCACATTACTTATGCCAACTCAGACTGACCTTAAAATCCTTATAGCTGCTTAATCCTAGGCACTTGCCTTTTGGAATTTTACCCCTTTGCTATTTTGCAAGAACATTCCTATTCCAAGCACATTTCCAAGGATATCTCCAGGATGTGTAGGACTGATGGTTCTGGGGCACTCCTGGAACATCTCCCCTGCTTTCCCAAATTCCTTAGTCCCTACACTGGTATGATGTCACCCTATGATAAAAGAGACTGCTTTGATTTTAGGCATCTGGCTTTTATAGTTAACCCTTTGCTGTTTAACAGTGATTTAAATTTGGTGTTTCTTTTTGTTTATGTTCTGTATATTCTTTTAATGAACTTTGCCATCTATTTCCAATGTTACTTGGCAAACTTTCTGTTTGCATTTTTGTAGTATGATATTCATATTTTCTTTTTCATTACTTTTCTGGAAGACCTGTAATTCATATATTATTGATTCACATTATACCATCAAGTTAAGTATTCTTCTTTTGTAGTGATCTTTAATCTTATTTAAAAAATTTTGTTCCATGATTTTATTTTCCTGAGAGACATTGTGACCTAGGCAATAAAGAACTATTCTTAAAGCCAAGTGTGGGTTTAATTTTTGTCTGATATATGCAGGCTGTGTAACTCTGGGCAGTTCATTTAATCTCTCAGTTAGCTAGGCAACATTCTCTGAACCTTAGTTGCAGAGAAGGTGCTGCCTTGCACTGGTAAAGGTTTTCTCAACTGGGAATCTCCTTTTCCAGAATATAAAAGGTCTTATTTCTGTCCCCTTTCCTATTTTTCTTCTATTCCTGTGTTTTTGATTTATAATCCTGTAATTTTCTTTACCATCTAGTAAAGATTATCTAATCTACTAGTGTGAAGTGTGGGTCTTCTGTATTCTATCACTTGAAGGTTAGACTTGTGATTTCTTTCTTAAAAACTCAGATTTCTTTATAAAGCTGTCTATAGCCCTATGAAAAAATGGTAAAATCCACTGTTGATTGGAGGAATGCAACTTAAAACTCTGAGGTGCTACCTCGCACCTACCAGATTGTCTAATAAGGATGAAAAGGAAAGTCACAAATTTAGGAAGGAATGTGAAAAAAATTAGGACATTAACGCACTCTTGGTGGAGTTGTGAACTGATCAAACCATTATGGAAAGAAATTTGGAACTGTGCCCAAAGGGCTATAAAATTATGCATACCCCAGGGGCGGCCAGGTAGCACAGCGAGTAAGAGCGCCAGCCCCTGTGTTGGGATGACCTGGGGATCGAATCCGGGCTCAGATACTTAGCACCACACTCAGAAATAACTGGCCATGTAACCTTGAGCAAGTTACTTAACCCCAATTGCTTTAAAAAAAAAAATTATGCATACCCTTTGACCCCAGCAATACCACAAGTTAGTCTCTTTCCCAGAGAGATCAAAGAAAAAGGAAAGGGTCCCAATAGGGACAAAAATATAGCATCTCTTTTTGTGGTGGCAAAGATTTGGAAATTGAAGGGATGCCCATCAATTAAGGAATGGCTGAACAAATTGTGGTAAATGATTGTGATGGAATACTACTGTGCTATAAGAAATGAAAAACAAGAGGGTGTCAGAAAAACCTGGAAAGATATATGTGAACTGATACAAAGTGAACTTAACAGAGCCAAGAGATTATTGTACACAGTAACAGCAATATTGTATGATGATCAAATGTAAATAACTTGGTTATTCTTAGTAATACAGTGATCCAAAACAATTCTGAAGGATTTATGATGAAAAATGCTATCCACCTCCAAAGAAAGAATTGATGGGATCTGAATGCAGATTGAAGCATGCTTTTATTTTTACTTTTTTTTTGTCTATGTTCTCTTGTACCATTACTAAATATGGAAATATATTTTGCATGACTGCATATATTCTACATCAAAGTGCTTTGCCTTCTCAAAGGGAGAGAATAAAAGGAGGGAGGGAACTTGGAAATTAAAAATTATAAGAAAATTGAATGTTAAAATTGTTTTTACATGTAATTGAAAAACACATTATTTTAAAAAAAAACCTGATTTCTTTGAAAAACTTTTTCACATACCAAATTAATGTATTCAGATGAGGGGAAGCAGCTAACTGGCAAAAACAAACAACAAAAACAACCCCAAACCTTCAACTTTATACTAGATATCTCTGATAAAAAGGTATCTTGATGGCAAATACATATAGAGAACTAATAAATATAAAAGACCAAAAGTAGTCATCAAGATATGTCCAAACACTTAAAAGAATTGGATTGTTGAGAAACATGAAAAAAAAAGTACTCCAAAACTCTAATAATGAAAAAAATGAAAATCAAAACGACCCTGAAGTGCTCATGAATGACAGGCGCACTAATGCCAGTTTGTAAGACTGTTAAAACAATTAGCCAATTACCAATATAATAGTCCCTCTGGACTCTTTCTCCTCATTAACTTTAGGAAGTTTAGATAGAAAGTTATGAATTTAGTCACAATTTCTTTGAACACGTAGTTAGGAAAATGCCTAACATTTAGACAGAGGTTGGGCTTTCTGCTTAATTTTACGTTTATATTTATCTGTAGTTAAATTTGAACTGTTTTGTGTTTGAGGCAAATTCTATTTATTGGAAACATTTGGGTGATGGGAGCAGATTATATTATTGTGACTCTGAATAGACAGGCACCAGGAGGGAAACTGCTGAGACAACTGATCTCTTCTTGAGACTCTCCTCACATCTGTTTTTTGTTTCAGGATGCCTGTAGAGTAAAAGACTCTTCAGTATTTTGGAAAGCAACTTGGAATGATACAAATAAAGTGACTAAAAATTTGGTCCTGTAGATTATGCTGGTAGGCAGATACCATGGGGAGTTATTGACAAAAAGTCAGTTTCATATACACCGAAATACTCACAGCAACACTTTTTTTGTGATAATAAAGTATTTATAAAGCAAAGTGAATGTCCATTAATTGGGGAAAGGCTAAACCAGTTGTAGTACATGAATGTAATGAATGTAACTTTTAAGGGGGAAAATGAGCATTATGAATACAGAAGCATGAAAAAGGCCTACTTGAACTGATTCAGAATGAATAAGCAGAGTTAGGAATACAATGTATGCAAAGCCTATACAACAATCAACTATCACAAAATAATTAAAACAATATTGCTAAAGTATAGAGAACACTCTTGGGCCTAATGAAGAGATTAGAAATTCCTCATGCCTTTGTAGAGTTGTGGGAGATCTGTGACTGTAGGACATCCGATATACCATCAGTTATTTTTGATGTGTTCAGATTTGAAAAAAAAATTCAGTTTTTAACAAAATTCTTTGTTATAAAAGATAAGTGGGAGGGCCAAGGAGAGAAGTATAGTGGGGAAATCTGCAATGGAAAAATGTTATATTAAATATATTGCTAAAACATTTCATTTTTTTTTTTTGTATTTTCACTTAATTATTTGATTAATTACCTGAATCAATCTGTAATTTATTGTATTTTCAGGGAATCCTACAGAATTTATGGTGGTATCTTCATCTTCCTTTGTTTCTTTTTTTTGCAAAGTTTGTAGCCTCCAGCTTTTTCTGTTATAATTACTGCTGATTTTTCAATGGTATCCTTGCTGAAAATGTATTTACCATTAATCCTTTTACTTCAGCATCTTCCTGAAGGTCCTTGAAGGGTATTCTCTGTCCTGTCAGATCACCAGGGTGGGAGGAGTTCTATTTCCTGTGGAGAACCATGGTGAAGAGTTGCAACACTGCTTAGGGGACAGTACAATGGCCCATTATAGGAGGACCTATTTGATAACTAGTCCAGTGTTTGAAAAAACCCCAAGACAAATTACTGTGGGGAAGGACCCCCTTTTGGACAATAAACACAGGAAAAACTAGAAAAATTTGGCAGAATTAGGCTTAGAAATCTTAGATTCACAGCTTTTGCTATTTACAACAATAAGTTCAAATTGGATACATGATCAATATTAAAGATCACACTATATAGAAGATATTTTTGTTTTAATTTTGAACTTAAATACCCCAAAGAAAGTATTTGAATATAAAAAGCATAAGAAAAGAATCTAGTATGAAATAAAATCTCCATTTCATACAGTTTACTTTTAAATATGCTCGTGTATATATACAGATGTAAGCACATGCATATGTGCATATGTATATGCATAACAAATTCCACATGTTCTTTTCCAAACCATTGTGCTTGTCTGTGCTTTTTTCTAAGCTTATTTCTGTACATTAAAAAGAGTTTTGATGCCCTCCCTCCCTTTTCTGGGTAGCATTATTATTGTTAACTGTACTCCCATCCAGGTCATCTAGCCCCTGCAATTAAAAACAAGAAAAAGAAACAAAACAATATGATATATAAGCAAAATGAATCCACACATAACCATGTCTAAAAACGTATGTCTTTTTCTTCCCCTTGAATCTATCAAGTGGGTAAAGTGCATCATTGTAAGTCTTCTGGAGACATGGTTGGTAATTGCATTGATCAGAGGGGTTTTTTTTTTGCATTCAAAGTTTTTCATTCCAATTCACTTCAGCCTACTTCACTCTGCATTTGTTCATAATACCCAGGATTCTCCAAAACCATTTTTTTTTGTCATTTCTAATGGTGTAATAATACTTCATTACATTCGTATACCACTTTTTGTTTAGTCATTCCCCAGTTGATGGGTGTGCACTTTAAATTCTAGTTCATTTCTTTTTCTTTTTTTTTTTTTTCTCTTAATGCCATCTCAGGACCAGGAAGTTTTTTTGGTTTTGTTTTGTTTTTTTTTGCTTGTCACTGTTTCCTCCTATGGAAAGAAATTCCTTAACACAACAAAGGATAGAAGGCATAATAAGGAATTTTTAAAAATTATATAGATAAAAGGATTTTGTGCTTAATGAAAACTCAGTGAAAACAATTAGGAGAGAAAGTGGGAAAATATTTGCATCAGATATCACAGATTTCTCTTATCAATATCCATTCACCAAATTGATGGTCAGCAAAATAAGCAGAGCCAAGAGAATAATACACACAATAACTACAAAAGTGAAAATTAACAGACTACCAAAAGGAAGCAGAACTCCTAGTAATTGATAAGGCCATGAAGTTTCCACAGAAGAGATAATGAAATATATAGAATACTGTATTGTCAGTCTATCTCTATTAGATTTTTTTTTTTATCATAAGGAAGGGTTCAATTTTTCTTAGGTGGGGTAGGAACTAATATAAAGACAAAAAAGTTGCATTTTAACTTCTATATTTAAAAGAAATAGCAAATTGTACATGCATTTTTCTTTTTTTTTTCTATACTATGTCATGGAAATGCTTGTTTTAATTCTTAAGTTCAGAATAAAATTAATTTTTTTCCAAAAGACCTCAATAAGACTTTTATTCTGTGTTCTCAAATAGTGATTAGCATTTAACTAGAAGTATTCAGTTAAAGACTATGACAAATATAGAAGGGTGAGACACTAGAAGACCAGTCTTTTTTAATTCAAACATTTTGAGAGGCAACAGAGGAAACTGGGCTTAAGTAAGAAGACCTTGGTTAGAGTCTCAGCATTGCCATTTATTATCTATATTCTTGAGCAAGCCCTTTAACCAGGGATATACTGGCAAATGTTTTAACAATTTTCTCAAAAAATAAAAGTTGTATGCACAAGATACTTTTAGCTTAATCTGCATTATTAACATTTCCTCCATTTCTTAAATCTAGACAGTCAACAAAACAATAAATCAAGCTGTATATACAATAAATATGATTTGTAATGTTTGCTAATTTCTGTGGCATAAATACTGAAAATTTAACAATCAGCTTTTGTGAGTTAGTGAGTCAACTCCAGCATTCCTCTGCCCTCAGCCTCTCTCATCCTTAGTCATCTGTATTGAAAAAAAAAAATGGAGACAGTTCCTCCTAAGCATACTGCTTAGTGCTTCATAGTCTGGCTCCCACCTACCTCATATGGATTAGCCCTCTTTGTACACTCTCAGTTCTAGTCAAACTGCCTTGCCATTTATTACTTGTACACAACATTCCATGTCTGCCTCCATGCTTGTCCCTCAAGCCTGGAATACACTCCCTTTTAAGCTCTACTCCACAGATTCTCTACTCAAGTTCAGCCTCCTATACATAGATCAGTTATACATGATCTCCCAGGGCTTAGTTGTTAACCTCTCCATCCACAACTCCCAACAAAATTACTTTTTATATATTTTGTATTGATTTGTTGTTCCCATCTCCACTCTGTAAAGCAGAAATAATGATGGTAGGGTCTGTTAGTTTTTTTTTCTTTCTTTCTATCCCCAGCAGTACTTTAGTTCATGCTTTTAAAATGAATGAATCAAGTGAGATTATATATATATATATATATATATATATATATATATATATAAACTCTGTAAACTGTAGAGTGCTATCCAAATGGATACTGTTATTAAGATATTATATAATTGACTATGTAGCATTAATTCAAATTAACTTCCCAGAATTTTTTATTATACAAAGAACTTCACAATAAAAACTCTTGTTAACTCTGTTTTTAGGTGGTATTCTATACTGTGCTTGAGAAAGACTTGAGAATTGGGTAAGGCTAAATTAAGTGTTGTGAAAGTATAGCAGTCAGAATGACCAAATATATGCCTGTGGGGGGAAAAAAAGAAAACAACATTGGAAGCTTTCTTCTGTACCTAGCTCCCAAGTACTATATAATCTTTTTATATACTTCATTCAGACTGATCAGTTGAATTTCTCTTAACTATTGATCTTGGAATGGTTTTTCTTATTTACATAACATTTTACAATTCTAGTAAAATGTTGGAGGATTAAATGTGGTGTTCTTTATTATTTCTTTGGTGTCCAAGGTTTATGATAAATTACATTTCACCCTGTATATTCATGATATTGGGGGCTCCATAAACCATTGCTAATATGTAAGTTACATACAGTCTTGTGTTGCTTGATGCTCATTGTTGCTAGAGATGTATACTGTCATTGAATGCCTTTGTGGCTTGAAGGGGTTACTATGTTTAAAGTATTTTGATGTAGTGATTGCTTTTTGTAGTTAACTCTTCTTTAACATATCAGGAATGTGGGAATTTTCAGCCATTTCCAGGGCTGCATCTGGTAAAGGCTTCATGAAACTTTCTAGGCTAGTCCCATTTTAGCAACCATTTTTTAGTGCAGCATAAAGAAGGGCACATAACTCGGAGTCAGAGACTTGTATTTGAATTCCAGGTCAACCACTTGCTTGTGTCACCTGTGTGACTATTGGGCAAATTACTTAATCATTGTGCCTTGTTTTCTGTATAAAATGAGAGTACTAGACTATAGGAATGGTCTCTTTGGTTCTTTCTATATCTACATCTATGATTTTATATAAATGATATTGAAGCTTACAAAACTCCAATGGAGAAAATGTAATAAAAAAGCAACTGGCCAAAGATTGGGCATTGGACATCTGTGCAACATGTGCATGCACACACACACACACATATCAGGATAGGTACTACAGTTATATTTACACATCACAACTCTTCCCATTGCAGTTTTAATATATTGTGGGTCAGCACAAGAAATTAAATGGGGATTTTGTGTGATAACATGTGAAGGCCAGCAGATGACAGAGAAAATGTTTAGAAACTCAGAAATGCATAAGATATATGTATAGTATTATATAATATCAACCCAAATTTTACAGTAAGGTACTGTAAACTCCCCATAAGAGAAAAAGAAAAAAATCAGACTTTTTCTCTAGTACGAAGGGAGAACCAAAAAATTTTATGTGGATTTTCCAGATCATGGTAGCACCACATCCTTATCCTACTACAATGTTGAAGGGATAACTGTATAGTAAATCTTAACTGTGAGTGTTTCCCAAAGCTCAGAATTGGTCAGTTGCTTTTCTGTCATACTCTCTATGAAGAGTTTGTTCAGTCATGGATTCAATAATCATTTCTGTGTTAGTATGTCTGTCTTTTTATCTCTGTCACTGGATATGAATGAAAGAAAAATGCATATCAATGTATACTCTATCCATATCTTAGCAGCCATGACCATTTACTTGAATTTCCATTTGGATATTCCTGCATCTCCTAACTCAGCATGTCCAAAACCAAACCCATGTTCTTTTCCACACTGACCTCCTTTTCCTATTTTTCTCAATGTTACACCCATTTTTTTCACCCATGCTTGCAATTTAAAAGTCCTTTGTCTCTCCTCTCTTCTTCCTCTCCTGTATTCAGTCACCAAGTCCTTTAAAAATGTTTTCTTTTGACTCATCTCTTATTTCTATGTCTTTGTTTTCATTACCATGCTTTATGTTGTATGAAGTACTATAATAGCCTTGTAGCTACTTCCCTCTGACTCCAGATTCTACCTTTGATAATTCATCTTGAAAATGACTGCCAGATTAATATTTGTTTAAATTCTGCCTTCAAAATGTTATATATCATATATCTACTCAGAAACCAACTGTGAGCTATCTACTATGTCAAGTTTAAACTTCTCTATCTGACTTTTGAAGCACTTCACGATGACACTCTACTTTGACCATAAATTTATTTTCCACTGCTCTCCAACATGTACTCTGCTTCAGGTAGGCCTAGTCTCCTTTTGGTTTTTGTTTGTTTTGGGTCTGGACCAGTGAGGTAGGGGACTTCCAATTCTGACTGGCACATATTAGTTTGCTTCTTTCTCCCATTAGATTGTGAGCTCCTTGAGGGCAGAATGTATCTTTTGCCTCTTTTTGTATTCCCAGCACAGCACAGTGCCTGGTGTATAGTAAGCATCTAACAGATGTTTATTGACTGACTGACTGGTGGCAGTGGTGCTGGTAGGAAGATGTGAGAAATGAGAGGTTCTTTTTCCTGCAAAGTTGGTGTGCTCTGTGAGATGCTGGCCAGACAATCAAAAGGAACTTAGAGTATATCAGCAAATGGTAGAATTGTCCAGACAAATTTTCTTGATACAAAACATTTTATGCAATTATGAAGAACAGGAAAGACCTGAAAAAAAGAGATATGAGAAGAAACTCCTGCCCTGCTCTTTTGCAGAAATGATTTCATAGATTGTCAAATTTTTCCAATATGTTAATAAATTTGGCTGATTTTTTGTTTTTTTTTTTCTTTAAAAAATAGTTTTATTTGGAGTGGGTCTCTGAGAGAAGGACATTGGGGAAAATGTCAGTAATAAAAAACCAAAAGATGTAAATACAATTTACTTTAAAACACATCCTGTTATATAGAATGGCAAGACTCATCTTCTTGAGTTCAAATCTGGCCTCAGACTCTTACTAGTTGTGTGACCCTGGGCAAGTCACTTAACCCTGTTTGCCTTAGTTTCCTCATCTGTAAAATGAGCTGGAGAAGAAAATGGCAAACTCTCTCGTGTCTCTGCCAAAACCCTAAATGGGGTCACAAGGAGTTGGATAGGCTGGAAACAATTGAACAACAACTTATAAGATGCTTCTCTGGGAGGAGGGAGAGTGATACATGGAAAATTTGTCACATAAAAGCAAAAGATATAAAAAATAATTTAAAAGACCTTTTAATGCACTTTGTTATATTCTATGGAACAATTTCTAAATTTGTTATTTTCCTCATAAATAAATTCCTTTCATGTGTGGAAGCAGGGAGATGATGAAGGCCAGAGAAGTGGGGGGGATGACAAGGAGAAGAAAAATGAAAAGTTTACTTACTACTTTGAACATTCATCCATAGCAGCGAAATTTAGGGACAAAGATTGTTTGCTTCAGCTGACTCAGGATTTAAAGAGTTTACTGAAGGCATTGATCTATCAGTGAGGTGCTATTGTTCTGTGATAGATTTTCCCCAGGAGGACAAGCTTAAAAGTGCTTCATAAAAGGTTTAGGGAATTAGCATTTGTTGCAATGTCTCAGCTTGCTTTTCTCATAGCCAGAACTGAGCAAAATTGGTATAATTTGTAGGATGATAACATGGCATAGCCAATAAAGAACAAGCCTCAAAGTCAGAAAGGCCTGGATTCAACTCTCATATCTAACACTGACTGATTGTGTGATTGTGATATCCATCGTACCATCTACCTTACCCTTACTATGGATTTGTGACCTTCATTTGTATTTAAACTCGATGTCAATGCTGTACTCTAGAGAAGTTTCTAAGACTGTAGGTTACAGTGAATGTATCAACCTATATTGGTAGAGGAAGTTTTCTCTCCTGGGAGTTCCTGTTATTTCATTGAAATCACAAGTACAGTCCCAAACTCTCATCCTGTGAAAAAGAACTTCCTGGCACTGAAAGCAATCTAATAATAGATAGAGGTGCTTTTCAAAGTAATGATTTCCCCATCAGTGCAGTGTTCAAGCAAAGGCTATGTAATCACCTGCCTCGTACTGTAGAAGGAATGCATATTGGGAGGCAGACTAGATTAAATGACCTCAGTGATGGTCCAGTGTTTAGCACAGTGCCTGTCACATAGAAGATGCTTAATAAATGTTTATTGATTGACTGATGATATCGCTGAGATTTTATTTGATTAGAATCATGACTTAGAATATGATTTTGAAAGGTTTTAAGATCCCAGAATCATAAATTGAGAGTTGGAAGAATCCTTAGAAGTCATTCAGTCTAACTTCTTCATAATCAGAGGGAGTTAAATGACTTGTCCAAAGTCACATAAATTATAAGCATCAGAGACTGGATTGGAATCTAGGTTCACTGACCTTGAGAGGAAGTATAGTGTAGTGTATGGAGTTGGGAAACCTTTGGTTCAAATCCTGCTGTGACTTACTAGCTGTGTGACTCTGGACAAATCATTTAACTCATCTGGGCCTCAGTTTCTTCATTTGTAAAATAGGGAGGAGGGTTGGATTTGATGACCTCTCAGGTCAGTTCCAGCTCAACATCTGTGATCCTATGATGCCATATTCAGTGCTCTTCCCACTATACTTTGCTCATTAAAGCAGAACAGACTAGATGAAGACCTGGGATGGAGGTGGAAGGGGGGATGGGAAGCAGGAAGCATGTTATATTAAATAGTTGTATACTTCTGCAAAGGAACCCAGTAAACCAGAGAGGAGAATGATATTTTCATGTGGGTGAAATAATATCGGCTACCCGGACAGGAGAAAAATGGATGAGGAGTTTGGGAACTCTCACACACCAATCATGGAAGCACGATGTCGTAGGCAACATCAATCATTGAGACACCTCTTGGAGGTCTCTCTCTCTCTCTCTCTCTCTTTGCCAAAAGCAGAGCAACCAATAAATTCTTGGCTTGTCTTAATGACAATTTCATTTTTTAAGAAGTGGAGAAAGTAACAAGAAAACTCCTGTTCTGGGCCTGATTTTGACCAATGAGGAGTGATGGATTACTGAAGCAGAAATGATGCGATCCTTGGGGGAATGTGACAACTTCATTTTAGAGTTTGTTAAATGGTAGGAGGGAAAGACCAGGCATAGTGTGACATGCACCTTAGGTTTGGGAAGATCAGATTCTATAGAATCAGGCTCCTATGGCCTAAATTTGTATAGAGGAAGTAATCTCAAGAGCTGAGAAGCTCTAAAAAACAAAATTCTGAAGACACACAGAAAAAAAGTTTAATGAGGAAGAAAAAGAGGAGTAGTTTAAAGTTACTGTGGTGGATTCCCAGGGGATTTATATATCAACTTTGATTATTTTTTAAAAGATGTGTATAAAAGCAAAGCAAAGTTACTGTGGATGAATTATTTAAATGCCATTCTAGCAACACTGACAATTCACAGGAAGTGGATGAGTTTATACAAAAAAGCAAAACAAACCCACCCAGATTTACAGAATACAAATACAAAGGAGTTGGTGCAGTGTATAAAACATTGGACCTGTAGACAAGAAGACCTGAGTTCAAATCTGCCTTCAGGCTGTGTTAACCAGTGTGACCCTTGGCAATTCAATTAATCTCTTTCTGCTTCAATTTTGTCAACTGTATAATGGGGATCATAATAGCATCTATCTCACTGAGTTGTTTTGAGGATTAGAAGTGCTTAGCAAAATGCCTGGAACATAGTAGGTGTTTAATAAATGCTTGTTCCCTCCTCCAATCCTTCATCCTCCTTCCAGCCCAGAACATAATCATGGGAAGTAAAAAACAGACAACAGAAATGTTCAACTGTAAACATGAGGCTATAACTGCTGTTTCCTTTAAGAAGTGTGAACAAGTTTCTCCTTGAATGAATTAGAAGGAAGATTTCTGGCTGACCTGGCTGACCAAAAGATTGTCCCTGCCCCTGTTAGCCCTTAAAATACAGTTCGACAGTTTGAGAATTCATGAGTTTGAAGCAGTACAGGCCAAAAGTATCTTTGTAGCATGTGACCCTGAGTGGAGGGTGGGAGGATTTCCTCTTCTCTCCCTCCCTCGTGGGTCCCGCCACCTAGCAATGGTAACTTCCAGTTAATATTATCTTTTCCAAGATTTCTGGTGTTCATCAGTTTAAGAGATTTCATGGCACAATGAGATATACCCAACAGGAAACACACACATTCTTTATGAAGATACAGATATACAGACAAAGAGGATCAAAGTGAGTATTCCACTGCTATGTTCATGAATGCTGAAATTTATCAGATCATAATCTTTTACCACTCCATCTTTCCCTATGACTTGTGGTCCCTAACCCTGTTTTTTTCCCCTTCCTTTGTTCTCCAATCCTGCTACCTTTCAATACTTTCCCAGGACATTGCTTCTTTTTCTTGAATCCCTTGGCCCTTTTCCCTATAAATGATTACTCACCTACTCAATTCCCAACCCTGAATTACTCCCACCATCCCTTTCCTTTGCTCCTATCCACATTCTACTAAATAGAGCTGAAAGAAGTCTTGAAATCATGATTCTGTCCACTACAGATTTGTTATCTAATTTCAGCTGGATCTTCAGTGCAGTAAAGCATTCTTCCATAATTATTTAGCCCACTCACCACAGCTGCTGTTCCAAATGTCATTCCTCAAGCTTCTCATGGCTTCTCTTACCTCACCCTTTCAACTGAGGAATTGGCCTCATATTCACCAAAAACAATTGAGGGCATTTACCCTTCTCCTTAACTCGTACCCCTCTGATGTTGTACCCAACATTTCTTCCATTCTAGTCCCTGATAAAGAAGTGACTCTTTTCCTTGCCAAGTCTATCTCCTCTACATCTCCTCTTGATGCTGTCTCCTCCTACTTCTACAGCTGATGGCCTTTGCTGTCATCCCCACCTTTATCTTATCTTCAGACTTCATATTTATGGCTCTCTTCCCTGATACCTAAAAACACACTGATGCCTCCCTAAGCTTAAAATCCCTCTACTAATCCTACTGTCTTTGCTAGCTATCATGTTGTATCTCTCCTAAACCCCTTGAAAATGTCGTTTGTGTTTGGTTCTTCCACTTCCTCTCCTGTCACTTTCTTCTAAATCCCTTGTAATCTGGCTTCTGCCGTCATCATTCAAATGAAACAGCCCTCTTCAAAGTTAACAATGATCTCTTAGCTACCAGACCTAAAATGGTCTTTTCTATATCCGCATGCTTCTTGACCTTTGCAGTATTTGGCACTATCACCTCCTGCAGAGTACTCTTTTCTCTCGGAGTTTTTGTGACATTGCTCTCCTCTGGTCTCCTCCCACCTATCTGATCATTCCTCATTCTCTTTTGTGGTTCTTCATCCTGCTACATGCACTAACTGTGGGTATTCCTAAAGGTTTTGTCCTTTTACCTTTTTGCTTAATACTATCTCACTTGTTGGTTCCCATGTGTTCAGTGATTCTCTCTATTCACATGATTTCCAAATCTATTTTATTTTAGCCAAGGCCAATCCCCCTCTATAAGGGATCCATCACCTCCTACTTTCTCCAGCATATTTCCTTCACTCATCTCTTTCCTGAGCTATAGTCCTACATTCCTAAATGCCTTATGTATTTTTCAAACTGGATGTCCCATAGGCATCTCAAGCACATGTTCAAAATGATTCATTATAAAGATTTACCCCCAGATGGTCCCCTCTTCCATTTTTTTCTATTATTGTCACTTCCACTTACCCATGTTTGTAACCTCAGTGTGATCCTCAGCTTCTCACTTGCACTCACACAGTGTATCCTGGGATACATAATGTCTGGTGTATAGTAAAGGCTTGATAAATGCTTGTTGACTACCTGCATCCTCATCCATCCTCTTTAGCACAGGTTATATCTTATCTCAATCTCCTTTCTCTCTCTTCCCTCCATTGACTGATCTGGATGGGGAGCCAAAGCACTCTTTCTTCCCAACTGCCACTTCCAGATCCTTTCTTTCTTTTTTAATTTTTTGCTTTTTTGGAGAGCAATTGGGGTTAAGTGACTTGTCCAAGGTCATATGGCTAGTTTTTGTGTTAAATGTCTGAGGCCAGATTTGAACTCAGGTCCTCCTGACTCTAGGGCCGGTGCTCTATTCACTGCGCCACCTAACTGCCCCTAAGATACTTTCTTTCTTTTTTTCTTTTTCCATTTTTCAAATGCCTTATTAACTTCTAATTTACATCATTCATTTCCACCAGATTTTGAGTTACAAATTTTCTCCCTGTTTTTCCCCTACCCACCCCCCCCCAAAATAGAGTCCCACAGGATATCCCCTCCAATCTACTCTCTCCCATATTTTCTCTCATACCCCTTTCGACTTTTTCAGTAGGCATGGTGGATCTCTATGCCCCAGTGCCTGTATATCTTATTTGCCAATTACATGTAAAATAGTATTAATAATAGTATACACACACACACATATTCAAACATTTGATTTTAAAATTTTGAATTCCAGATTCATTCCCTTCCTCCTTTGTCACCCACCCTTACTGGGAAGATAAGCAGTTCAGTATAGGTTGTACATGTGTAGCTAATGCAAAACAATAACATAGTAGATATATTGTAAAAGACTGACTATATTTCCCTCCCTCCTATCCCACCTTCCACTTGTTCTATTCTCTACTTTGATCCCGTACCTTTTCAAAAGTGGGTGCTTCCAGCTTCCCTCCCCCCCAGCCTGCCCTCCCTTCCATCATTCCCCCTCTCATCCCCTTCCCCCCTACTCTCCTGTAGGGTGAGATACCCTATTTAGTGTGTATTTCATTCCCTCCCCAAGCCAAATTCAATGAGAATAAGGTTGACCCATTCCCTTTTGCCTTCCTATTCTTCCCCTCCATTGTACCCATTTTCCCTTGCCTCTTCTATATGAGATAGTTTACCCCATTTTGTCTCTCCCCATCTCCTCTCATTATATTCCTCTCTCACCTCTTAATTTCATCTTTTAAGTATCATCCCTTACTATTAAAGTGGTCCTGTGCTCTCTATCTATGTATACCTGTAAACATATATACACACATTCACATATGTATTCATATGCCCCTATGCCCTCATATATATATTTCTATTCCCTTCAACTATTTTCATACTGAGGAAAGTTTCATCAGTTGCAATTATTTTTTTTCCATGTAGGAATATTAATAGTTCAACTTTGATAAATTCCTTATGATTTCTTTTCCCTGTTTACCTTCTCATGCTTCTCTTGCTTCTTGTATCTGAATGTGAAATTTTCTATTCAACTCTGTTTTTTTCATCAAGAATGCTTGAAAGTCCTCTATTCCACTGAATGACCATATTTCCCCCTGAAACATGATACTCAGTTTTGCTGGGTAGGTGACTCTTGGTTTTAATCCCAGCTCCTTTGCCCTCTGGAATATCATATTCCAAGCCCTTCGATCCCTCAGTGTAGAAGCTGCCAGATCCTGGGTTATCCTGATTGTGTTTCCACAATATTCAAATTGTTTCTTCTTGGCTGCTTGTAATATTCTCTCCTTAATCTGGGAATTCCGGAACCTGGCTATAATAATCCTAGGAGTTTTCTTTTTGGGATCTTTTTCAGGAGTTGATTGGTGGATTCTTTCAACCTCTATTTTGCCCTCTGGTTGTAAAATATTAGAGCAGTTTTCTTTGACAACTTTCTGGAGGATGATTTCTGAATTTGATCATGGCTTTCAGGTAGTGCAATAATTTTTAAATTATCTCTCCTGGATCTATTTTCCAGGTCAGTGGTTTTTCCCATGAGATATTTCACCTTGCCTTCTATTCTTTCATTTGTTTGGATCTGTTTAACAGCATCTTGATTTCTCATAAAGTCATTAGCTTCCATTTGCTCCAATCTAATTCTGAAGCAATGATTCTCCTCATTGAACTTTTGAGATTCTTTTTCCAACTGGCAAATTCGGCTTTTTAAGGCATTCTTCTCCTCATTGCCTTTTTTGAGCCTCTTTTGCCATTTGAGTCAGTCTCTTTTTTAAGGTATTATTTTCCTCAGTCAGGCTGTTGCCTCTCATTTAGTAATTTTCTTGCATCATTCTCATTTATCTTCCTAATTTTTCCTCCACTTCTCTTATCTGCTTCTTAACGTCTTCTATGGCCTGTAACCAGCTCGTAAATTCCTTTGAAGCTTTTGGTGTAAGAGTTCTGACTTCACTGTCTTCCTCCTGTTCCATGCTTTGCTCCTTTTTGTCTCCAAAAAAGGAGTCCAATGTTGGAATCTTCTGTCTGCTTTGTTTCCTTTGCCTGCTCATGTCGCTTCTCAGTCACTTGACCCCTGGGATTTTTGCCACAGTAGGAGTCTGCCATCAGATAGGGGAGCTTTCATCCCAAATGCTGGGGTTTTCTCAGCTGCCGGATGTATTCAATGGATGCCCTCTCTGAGGCCTCCACATGCTCTGGCAAGGTGGACACATACCCCAGGACCTCTACCCTAGACTGTAATCCAGATCCAAGCAGGTTAAAGCAAGAGCGATTACCCCTCACACTGGTCTTTTGGTCCCCCTACACTCTGCAGGCCAGGAGCTGAAGTTGCCATGGCACTGGCTGGCTGTGGTATCTCAGCAACTTCTCGCCCCGGGGGCAAAAGCTGATGCACTCCCACTTACTGGGTCCCAAAGTCCAGACTGCACTGACCTCTCACTTTGTTCTTCTATATGTGTTGATTCTGGAAATGGCCACAGCTGCTGCTGATCTGGAGTCCCTCTAGCGTGTGGATGGTCAGACCTGCCCTGCGGCTAAAACCTCTGGCTCACGTGGCCTGGGCTCAGCTCCCAGAGCGCTGCGCTGGATTCCTGCCGGCCTGCTGGGCTGTACTCAGTGGGAGGTTAGCTTCTCAGTGTCATTTTATGGGTTCTGAAGCTTCAAAGTTTGTTCAGAGTCCCCTTTTTATATTGATTGGGGAAGGTGGAAGCTGGAGCCGCTTAGAGGTCCTGCTTCTTCTCCGCAATCTTAGATCCTTTCTTTCTACCTCTCTTCCTTTCAAGTCCATTACTGTTCAGTTTTCCAACCCCATATTTGATGACTGTTATAAAGTGGTCAGAGTGTTGGACTAAGAGTCAGAGAGACCCGGGGTTCAATCTTACCTCTGACACTTATTAGCTCTGGGTAGATCATTTAACTTCTAGGACCTCAGTTTCCTTCTGTACAAAGCAGGTGAGTTGGATGTGACCTCTGAGGTCCCTTCCAGCCCTAGATCTACTTCCTGCTTGTTCTGATAAAACACAAGCTCCATGAGGGCAGGGACTGCTTAATTTCTGTCTTTCTAGCCCCAGCTCCTAGTACAGAATCTAACATATAGTAGGTGGTTGGAAAATATTTACTGATTGAATATAGGAATGAATTTAGTATTAGAAAAGAAAGTGATCCATCTAGAGAAAGATTTACCAACTCTGAATGCAGATTGAAGCAAACTACTTGTTCTGTCTCTCTTTTGTTTTGTTTTGTTCTTTCTCATTGCTCATTCCATTGGTTATAATCCTTCTTTACAACTTGACTAATGTTTAATGTGAAGGTATTTGTAGAGCCTATATTTGATTGCATGCTGCCATGGTGGGGGCAGGGGGAGGAGAGTAGGGGGAGAAAATTTGGAATTCAAAAGCTTGTGGAACTGAATGTTGTAAACCAAAAGAAAATTAATTAATTAATTAAATAATAAAAAAAAGAAAGTGATTTTAAGTCAACATGAATAGAAAGTTCCTTTGAGAAAACAATTGGTTGGTCCTGGACATTGAGAGCAACAAGTAACATTACAAAAAAAAAATGAAAGAGATTGTTTTTTATTTTAAATTACCAGAAAAGATTTGTTCTTGGTGTGGGAGCTATACTTGAGTGAATTGTCTATGTAAAAATCAGACTATTGACTTGTCGCAGCAGTGATCAGAATTAGAAAAAAATAAAGGAGAGTAATAAGGAGGAAAAAGACATTGTGCAGTTCATACAACCCAGTTCTGAACTATTGAACAATCAGCACTGAGGAATGGGAAATGGACTTCAGAAATCGTGTTAACACTGATTATAGTCATTTTAAACAATGGCTCAACTACTATAAAATCATTACGTGACTTAATCAGGAAATACTTGATTTATTTGCCAGAGGGAGATGATGCTCAAATGAAATACTAGGTTAGAATATAAACTTGTTTGTAAAATATTACAAAGAAATTTGATTAATGTTTATGAGCAGTTTTGTTTCATAAAGTAGAGGGAATCAGTAGAAAGTAAAACCAATTTAAAGGAAGCTTGGTAAGAGAGCCAAGTGATTCTAAGAGCATTTCAGGCATAAATTGGAAGGAAGATCACAAATAGGAAAAAAAATGGAAGAGATACACGATAGCAAACTATTTCAAATTTGAACTCAGGAATCTGAGTCTTTCTTACTTCAGGCCCAGCACTCTAACTGCCCTATTCTTCAAATGTTCCATACTTAAACCCAAGGTTGCACTTGTGGTGACACATCACAAGCCATATGTGCCTATCCAATCCTGTGCAACTTTTGTCCATGTCCTCACATAAGTCAGACACAGAGGTTCCCACATGCTGGGGGTCTTCCTAGCTTTCTCCTACCATTTAGAAAGTACCAGTAGAGCATTCTAGCTGTCTACCTGTTCCACCTAACCCTAAACACATGACCAGCCAGATGCCTGATGACATCTCTTCTTTTCTTAGAAGGTACTCTCTTAGGTTTTATATTGCAACCTCCAAGGATCTCTCCATTGTCCTCTATGTGATACTCATTTTTAATTCTTTAGAACCTGTTATATTGTATGTCTCACTGCTTTAGAAAACACCAGTCAAATATTGATATTCAAAACCTGAGATTTTGTTTCTATTGGAAGTTTGGTGTCATTAAAAAGCCCTACAATTGAACTGATTCAACGATTCTGGAGAGCAATTTGGAACTATGCCCAAAGGGCTATAAAATGTGAATACCCTTTGACCCAGCAATATCACTTCTAAGTCTGTATCTCAAAGAGATCTTTAAAAAGGGAAAAGGACCCACATGTATTCTTATTATATATATATTCTTTGTGGTAGCAAAGAATTACAAATTGAGGGGGATTCTCATCAGTTGTAGAATGGCTAAGCAAGTTGTGGTATATGATTGTAATGGAATACTATTGTGCTATAAGAAATTATGAGCAAGTGAATTTCAGCAAAACCTGGAAAGACTTACATGAACTGATGCTGACTGAAATGGGCAGAACCCAGAGGATACTGTACATAGTAACAGCAATGTTGTGTGATGATCAACTTTAATAGACTTGGCTCTTCTCAGCAATACAATGATCTAAGACAATTCCAAAAGACTCATGATGAAAAATACTATCCATATCCAGAGGAAGTTGTATAGAATCTGAATGCAGATCAAAGCATACTATTTTCATGTTTTTTTTTTCTTTTGGTTTTCCCCTTTCTTTCTGATTCTTCTTTCACAACATGACTAACGTGGAAATATTTTTAATATGATTGTACATGTAAAGCCTATATTAGATTGTTTGCCATCTTGGGGAGGGGGGAGAGGAGGAAAGGAGAGAGAAAAATGTTTGGAATTCAAAATCTTATAAAAGTGAATGTTGAAAACTACAATATATATGTGTGTATATGTATATATATGTGACAACCAAAAAACAAAACAAAAAAAGCACTATAATTTCTCAAAGGCAATCTAACCAGCTCTGCTCTTATTCAACTCTAGGCCCAACTTGTGTCCCCTTTGTACTATCTATCTTAGATATACAAACCAATGGACAAGATCTATAGGTTCTCCATTTAAATGCATGTCATTATTTAGGCAACATTTGGTTGAATTTCCTCAGTTCAAGTTTTTTGAGTGATTATGGATCTCTTCTAGGAGACCCTGAAATATTCCAGGGTTTAATGAAACCAGCACAACAACCTCCATATAGAAGAGTATCTAGAGAACCACATCATCCATGAAGAAACCTTTCTTAATTTGAACTCCATCATAACAGCTAATCTTTTTAGTGAGCATACATTACTCTGTTTTATGCCATGTGTGACATTTATAGTCAGGGACAGAATTATTTATCCTGTAAAATCTTTCAAGAAACCTTGAATGGAGGCACCTTGTTGGAAGAGAGCCTTTAACGTGGCATTTTGCTTTAAAGCCTTTTTCATAACTAAAAACGCAATGAGCACAATGGAATGCTGTATTTTCTGTACCTTCCAGTCAATTGGGAAATTATAAAGGTATGTACCCTTGGTGAATTGTTGAATATCATTTGTCAAAGCTTGTTTGCTTCCTAATAATATTCCAAGGTTGGCCTTGGGGGAAGGAAGGAGAATAGGAACCATAATCATTTCATAACTTTTTAAAAATTATTTTTGGAGGGCAATTGGGGTTAAGTGACTTGCTCAAGGTCCCATGGCTAGTTTTTTTGTGTGTGTTAAGTGTCTGAGGCCAAATTTGAACTCAGGTCCTCCTAACTCCAGGGCCGGTACTCTACTCACTGCGCCACCTAGCCACCCTATTTCATAACCTTTTAATGAAATAATCACTTAACTACCTAGTGGCCTAATATTAGAAAGTCCCCAAACCCTACTGAAGGAGAAATAAAGTATACCAAACTATTCTAGGACATTGTAAAGTGATGATCTTATCTATTGTAATTACTTGCAGTCCTTGTTTAGGAGACCTTGTCTAAAAGGACTTCTTTCACAATTGTAGAAGTATTTGATCCTTTCTCCTGTCCATAAATAATGATTGTTTTCTAATAATAAATTCTGCTGGATGCATTCTAAACTCTTCTTTCCTCCCCTGAGTGATCCCCTTCTTTGTCCACTCCTCCCTCTTTTATGAAAAGCTTTACTTATCTATCCTAATCCCAATTGGCTGTGTACTCTAAATGGGCCTAAAAAGTTATAAAAATCCAATCTGTGTTCTAGGCAGCTAAAGGTGTTAAATAGTGGAAGTAGTTTTCCTTAGTGTGATAATAAATTTCTTTTCTTTCAGTCTGGTTTTGATCAGCCATAGGACCTCAGAGGTCCTACTCCTCTAAGTAGAGATAATTCCATGAAAACTTCAATTCAATTACTTACATAAAGAGTTTGTAAGAGGAAAAATAGGAATGCTGTTTGGTAATTGTTGCTGTTACATAGGTTGCTCTTCTTTGGTGGGGGGGTTACTAATAAGGTCTGAAGTTTATTTGCATGTCTCTTGTATTTTTGTTTCCTTCAGAAACCTTTCTGATGTTCTCATAATTATATCTCTTTCAGCACAGTTTTTATATTGCACAATATGGTTTTTTCTCAATATTATGCTATTTGTGTGTATATACACAATCGCTCTTCCTGTTTTTTTGTTCATTTGTTTTAGTGCATTTATGCCTTCTTTATAAGCACAAATGAGATTGTACTGTTAGAGTTCAAGGACAATGGTTTAGGGCAGCTAAGTGGCACAGTGGATAGAGTGCCGGTCCTGGAGTCAGGAAGACTCATCTTCCTGAGTTCAAAGCTAGCCTCAGACTCTTACTAGGTTTGTGACCCTGGGCAAGTCACTTGACCCTGTTTGCCTCAGTTTTCACATCTGTAAAATGAGGTGGAAAAGAAAATGGCAAACCACTCCAGGACCCTTGCAAAAATAAATAAATAAATAATGAATGAATGAATAAATTCAAATGGGGTCACGAAGACTGAAATGGCTGAACAACAACTAAATTTGAAGAATGCTCTCTTCACTGATGGAGAAAATGACACAATGTGCCTGTGTGAGGGGCAGTATTAGCATGAGAGCTTGGGGGAAGGGAGAATTGCTTCTTTCTTCCAGAGAGTATACACATGGTTTCAGATCTTCTTGTGGAAAAAGATAAAGAGAACAGACTTTTGAAAGAAGACATATAGGAGAAAGTTGGCTCCCCAAAGTATCCCTGATTTCTAACTTGTATCCCTAGAGACATTGGGGAACTTCCCCTTGGGTGAGATTGGGAATTCTTTCTCCGTTGAGCTCAGCAATGCTTACTCCTAGTGGGAGAGCTCATTCATGTGTTATATTATTTATTACTTTCTAATTAGTACAGCTAATCTTATTTCTGTTTGCTTTTTCCTTGAATAAATACACCCTCTTCACTCTTTGTGATTGTATTGTGTATAATTATCATTTGGTAGAAAAGGGTCAAGCCTTTGTATATAAGTTTGGGGTAGCTTTTTTCTTTAAGGTATAGCAAACAGGAAGGCATCTTGATCCTAAGGAAAACCATTTACCCTAATCTAAGTGTATTTGGTGGGGCAAATGGGCATAATTCTAGTCTTTGCAACTCCTATTCTTCTCCAAACATAAATCAAAGTTTCATTGGATCTTTTCTTGGTGGTCAAGATTCCCAAGATACCTCTACTCATACCCATCTTTGAGCTACAATTTAAATAATCCATATGGACATAACTTCACTGGCCAACACACATCCTACACAAACTCCGAAATTGATGAGATCACAGATACCTTTAAATATGAACAAAATATAAAGTATCATCAATCGCTGTTTAATTAAATCTTGGCTTTGCTTTCTACTTCAAGGGATATATTTTGACTTCTCACCTATTCTCACCTGATAGTCTTGACCATTTCATGATTTTGACTGCTTTTTCCATTCCAGCTACTTGTCAGAGCAAAAGTATGAAGTGTCCAATTAACCTGGCACTTTATTCTCCCCCTGGTTTGTCTGGGAGAATCTAGCTCCTCTATTCTGTCCACCAGCATTTTCTTAGAATTGTTGGACCATGGTATCTTAGATTTAGAAAGAGCCATAGATAGCTCATACCTAATGCAGGAATCCCTTGTCAAAGTATATTTAGCCTGTTTAAAAATCTATTTATTTACTTAACAAGCACTTAATTCTCTCTCCTTTTCCTTGTTTCCCATGGACAATGAAAAAAATATAACCCTTATAACAAATAGACATAGTCCAACAAAATAAATTTCCACATAGGCCATATCTAATAAATAGATAGATAGATAATAGATAGATATGGAGAGAGAAGTAGATAGATAGACAGGTCTGTCTATATATATATATATATATATATACATATATATATATATTGGCCTTTTTAATCCTTTTTAAATCCATCACTCCTCTGTCAGAAGGTATGTGCTTTATTTCCTCTATAGTCCTTTGGGCTCATGGATTATCATTGTATTGATCAGATTTCTAAAGTCTTTTACAGTTTTTTTTTTTGGGTATAAGGTTGCCATATAAACTGTTCTCCTTTCATTCTGCATCAGTTTATAAGCTCTTGCCAGTTTCTGCTGAAACTGTCCATTTCATTATTTCTTATGATATACTAATATTCCAGTACATTCATATAGCTCAACTTAAATAGGCATTCCTAGTAGTTGGTTACCCCCTTATTTTCCAGTTTGTGGCCTGTATGAAAAAAGCTGCTATAAATATTTTTGTACATGTAGGTCCCATCTTCTTTCTTTGATCTCATCAGGGAATAACCTTAGCAATAACTCATAAAATTTTAAACCATTTTTATTTATTCTTATATTGAACTGATCTGCCTCCATATAACTTCTTCAATTAGTTCTAGTTCTATTCCTAAGAACTATGCAAAATGAAGCCATTCTCTTTTCCACATAGTAGATCTGATATCGTAAGACATCTAATGCATTTCTTCTTAGTGTAGGCTGTGTGGTACAATGGAAAGTGTGTCATAACAGGAATCAGGAAACATAAATTATAGGTCTGGCAATAACTAGTTGAACTTGAGCAAGTTACTTGACTTTGAGTCTATGAATCTCATCTGTAAAATGAAGGCATTGGACCAGATTATCTCTATTATCTCTTTCATCTCAAATATTCTGTGATTCTTCAAGTAAGATATCTTCAGGTCATTCACTTGTTTCTCATTGTGCATTATTTTCATACTCATTGACATTTTCTTAACTTCTTCAACAAGCTCTGGTATGTCAATTTTTCTCAAAATTTAGTGAGCAGAACTGGATGCAATATTCTCCATGGGGTCTAATCAATTCTTAGTACCATGACACTACTTAACTGCTTTCTCTCTCATTGCAAAATCAGAAAAAGAACCCTATAAATAATCATAAATGACATCTATGTAGTACTTGAAAGCTTGAGGTACTATATAAACACTTTGTAGACATTATCTCATTTAATCCTTTCAATAATCTTGGGAGTTATGGACTATAGGTGTTATGAGCCCTCTTTTACAGATTAGAAAACTGAGGCTCAGAGAGGTGAAGCTAGTGTCAGAGGTACATTTCAAACCTAGGTACCTCCTAACAATGTTTGTAATCTATTTATATTTATTACTGAAGCATGACCCTTCTGTGAATCTCCATATTTCTGTAACACCACTTAGAAATTTCTTCCTCATTTCCATAAAATAGCCTCTTACTGTTTTTCTATGTCCTTCTGCAGGCTTTTAAAAATTATTTATTTTTAGTTTTTAACATTCATTTTCACAAGATTTTTAGTTTCAAATTTTCTCCCCATCTCTCCCCTCCCCATTTCAAGATAGTGTGCATTCTGATTACCCCTTCCCCCAGTCTGCCCTCTCTTCTATCATGCCCTCCCTCTTATCCCCTCCTCCTTATTTTCCTGTAGGGCAAGATAGATTTATCTACCCCATTGCTTGTATATCTTATTTCCCAGTTGCATGTAGAAACAATTTTTTGCATTTGTTTTTAAAACTTCGAGTTCCAAATTTCTCCCTTCTTCCCTCCCCACCCACCCTCATTGAGAAGGTAGGCAATTCAATGTAGGTTATACATGTGAAGTTATGCAAAACACTTCCATAATAGTCATGTTGTGAAATACTATATTTCTCTCCATCCTATCACACCTCCCACTTATTCTATTTTCTCCTTGACTCTGTCCCTTTTCAAAAGTGTTTGCTTATGACTACCCCCTCCCCCAATCTGCCTTCTGTCACCCCCCACTTATCTATTTCCCCCCTTACTTTCCTGTAGGGTAAGATACCCAATTAAGTGTGTATGTTATCCACTCCTTAAGCCAAATTCATTGAGAGTAAGGTTCACTCTTCCCCTCTCACTTAACCTCTCTTCCCTTCCATTGTGAAATCTTTTTCTTGCCTCATTTATGTGAGATAATTTACCCCATTCTATCTCTCCCTTTCTCCTTCTTTCAATACATTCCTCTCTCACCCCTTCATTTTATTTTTTAGATACCATCCCTTCATATTCAACTCTTTCTCTGTCTCTCTATCCATCCATCCATCCATCCATTGAATATCCATCCTTCCATCCATCCATCCACCTATCCATCCATCCATCCATCTACCCATTTCCTCCAACTACCCTAATACTGAGAAAGGTCTCCTGAGTTACAAATATCATCTTTCCATGTAGGAATGTAAACAGTTTAACTTTAATAAGTCCCTTATGATTTCTCTTTCCTGTTTATCTTTTCATGCTTTTCCTGAGTCTTGTATTTGAAAGTCACATTTTCTATTCAGCTCTATTCTTTTCAGCAAGAATGCTTGAAAGACCTCTATTTCATTGAATGTCCAATTTTTTCCCTGAAGTATTATACTCAGTTTTGCTGGGTTGGTGATTCTTGGTTTTAATCCTAGTTCCTCTGAACTCTGGAATATATTTCAAGCCCTTCAGTCCCATAGGATTACTACTGCTATGTCTTGTGTTATCCTGATTGTATTTCTACAGGACTCAATTTTTTTTCTGACTGCTTGCAATATTTTCTCGACCTGGGAATTCTGGAATTTGACTACAATATTCCTAGAAGTTTTCCTTTTGGGATCTCTTTCAAGAGGCAATCAGTGGATTCTTACAATTTCTATTTTACCCTGTGGTTCTAGAATAACAGGGAAGTTTTCCTTGATATTTTATTGAAAGATGGTGTCTAGTTTCTTTTTTTTTTTGATCATGGCTTTCAGGTAGTCCAATAATTTTTATATTATCTCTCCTCGATCTATTTTCCAGGTCAGTGGTTTTTCCAATAAGATATTTCACGTTGTCTTCTATTTTTTATTCTTTTGGTGCTGTTGTATAATTTCTTCATTTCTCATAAAGTCATTAGATTCCATTTGCTCCATTCAAATTTTTAAAGAATTATTTTCTTCAGTGAGCTTTTGGACCTCCTTTTCCATTTGACCAATTTTGCTTTTTAAGGTATTCTCTTCCTCATTGGCTTTTTGGACCTCTTTTGCCATTTGGGTTAGTCTATTTTTAAGGTGTTATTTTCTTCAGTATTTTTTTGGTTCTCCTTTAGCAAGCTGTTGACTCATTTTTCATATTTTCTTGCATCATTCTCATTTCTCTTCCCAATTTTTCCTCTGCTTCTTTTTTTTTAAATTTGATCTTTATTGATTTGTTTGTTTACTTTTAGTTTCCAGGATTCAATTCCACAATTCCTAATTTTCAAATTTTCTCCCCCCCCACCCCCCATGGCAGCATACAATCAAGTATAGCGTCTGCAAATAGTTTCACATTAGACATTAGTCAGGTTATAAAGAAGGATTGTATTAGATGGCATGAACAATGGGAAAGAGGAAACAAAACCAAACAAGAAAAAGATAGAGAGCAAGTAGTTTGCTTCAATTGCATTCGAACTCTGTTCTTTCTAGTTCTTTCTCTGAATGTAGACATTTCTCTCCATTGTGAGTCTTTTGGAGTTGACTTATAACCCTGCATTGCTGAGAACAGTCCAGTCTATCAAAGTTGGTAGTCACACATACATTGTGTCTGTAATTGTGAACAAATTTCTCCTGGTTCTGCTCTTCTCACTCAGCATCAGTTTGTATAAGCCTCTCCAGGTAAACAGGAAGCCTGTCTGCTCCTCATTTCTTATAGCACAATAGTATTCCATTACATTCATATACCACAGCTTGTTTAGCCATTCCGCAATTGATGGGCATCCTCTGAATTTCCAATTCTTTGACACCACAAAAAGAGCTGCTATAAATATTTTTGTACACATCGGTCTTCTTCCCACTTCTATGATATCTTTTTCCTCTGCTTCTCTTACTTGATTTTCAGAATCTTTTTTGAGCTCTTTCCTGGCCTGTGATCAATTCATATATTTTTTTTGGAGGCTTTTGATGTGTAAGCTTTGACTTTGTTGTCTTCTTCTCGTTGTATATTTTGATCTTCTTTATCACCAAAGTAAGATTCTCTAGTCTGACTGTTTTTTACACTCTTTACTCATCTTCCCATCCAAATACTTGACTTTCTAACTCCCTGTCAAAGCAAGATTCTCCTTACATAGGGGTGAGTGTGGGTGTACTGTCCCAGGCTTCTGGGGTTTTGCATCAGCCGCTGGATCCCTGTAGCAGCAAGCACCCCAAGTGTCCCCAGGGTTTGCCGTCAATACAGGTTCTTGGATCTGCTTTGATAAAGGAAAGCAACTCAAAATGGGTTAACAAGCTTACTTTAATCAGTCAAATATGTATCGTTTACCTAGTTCAGGGGAAAAAGGTCAGCATCCCTAATTTCAAAGTATACAGACAGAATTATCAAGACAAAAACAGATCAAGTAGACAGATTTCCAAATTGTCCAACCATTACATCTATACCCAACAACATCTGGGTTTCATGAAGTATTCCATAGAAATATTTGGAATATCATCTTAACAATATGGTATGCATGTATAGCTATTGACAACTGTAAGATTACTTTTTTTGTCCTTTAAAAATGAAACTGACATTCTTTTTTTATTAGCTTAGTTATTCAGTCTATATCATAGCCCACATTTTTATAGTTTTTTTGGCTGATTTCCATTAGGGAATAATTAAATCTTTGTCATTAAATCTAATGTTAAACATTTTCATGACTTATTTAAAAGTAGCCTCTTAACACCCATACCCCTCCAACATACACCTAAGCCTCCTACAATGCTTCCAGGTTTGAGGTACATTGTGGGTATAGGTCAGGATCCATTCAAAACCATAGCTTATAACCTCAAATCAATGGGTTTCTTTTACCATCCAAACAAAGGACATATTAATTCAAAGGAAAAAAAATTAAATGACATAGCAAGATGTATGTCAGGAATATCCATTCAGGAGTATATTTTCCCATCAATTACTATACCACCAATGGGGAGGGGAGCATAAGAAGGTAACTCATGCATTTAGGGAATCCACCTGGAAGTTCACAATTATAGAAAACCCCCATGGTCAGTGAACATACACGAAGGGGCACATCTGTGGTTGAGACATCTGTACCTTTATAGATAGACTGGAGCACTTCAGGTCACTGGTGCTGTGGAGCAGCCCATGTTCTTTGATGATGTAATCAGGTGAGTTACCTCTTCTGTTGTGTCCTTGGCTGCTGCCTTCTCCCTGGTGCACTCTTCTCTGTTAGTCATTCAGGAAGCATTTAGTAAGGATTTGCCTAGCCTTTGTGCTAAGTGCTGGGGTTTCGAACGGCAAAGGACAGTCTCCACTTTCAAGGAGCTCCCAGTCTAATGAGAGAAAAAACATGCAAATGACTATGTATAAATAAACTATATAAAGGATAAATTGGAGATAATCAAAATAGAGAAGGCAATAGCATTAAGGGTGATCAGGGAAGGCTTCTTGTAGAAGGTAGGGTTTTAGTTAGGACTTAAAGGAAGCCAAGGAAGCTAGGAGGCAGAAATGAGGAGCAAGATTATCCCAGGCATGGGGAAGAGTCAGTAAAAAATGCCCCAAATTGGTGAAATGTAGTGTCTTGCTTCAGGAACAGTAAGGAAGCCAATGTCACTGGATCACTGAGTGTGTAGAATATTTGTCTGTCAGGGGGGAGGAAAGGGGGGCATAAAGTATAAGAAGAGGGGAAATTGGAAGAGTAGGTTATGAAGGGCTTTGAATGCCAAACAGAAGATTTTATATTTTATATTTCATCCTGCATGTGGGGGAATGATGACATGGTCAGACTTGAGCTTGAGGAAGATAACAGCTGAGTGGAGGATGGACTGAAATGGGGAGAGACTTGTGGCAGGAAGAGGCCACTAATTTATCCTAATAGCCCAGGCACAAAGTGATGTGCTCCTGATTTTAGTCAGAGGAGAAAAAGGGGTACATCTGAGAGATGTTATAATGGTAAAATTGTCAGGCCTTGGCAACAGGTTGAATATGGGAGATGAGAGAATGTGAGTATTTGAGAATTATACCTAGATTGGGAATCTGGGTGACTGAGAGAATAGTGGTATCCTCAATGCAAGAAGGAAGTTTAAAAAGGAGAAAGTTCTTTGGGAAATATATTGAGTTCAGTTTTGTAAATGTTGAGTTTAGAATGTCTGTGGGACATCCAGTTGGAGATGTCTAACAGGAAGTTGGAGACACAAAACTGGAGGAGGTCAGCAGAGAGGATGGGACTGGATAGGTAGAATTGAATCTATGGGAGTGAATGAGATCATCAAGTGAATTAGTATAGAGGGAGAAGAGAAGAGGGCCCAGGACAGAACCCTGAGGGACACCTAAGTTTGGATGGATTAGAAGATATGATCCAGGAAAGGGGACAGAGAAGGAGTGATCAGAGAGGTAGGAGGAGAACCAGGAGAGAGGGTGAGGGAGAGAGAGAGAGAGAGAGAGAGAGAGAGAGAGAGAGAGAGAGAGAGAGAGAGAGAGAGAGAGA
>NW_027187419.1:69452259-69505279 GCF_028583685.1 Petaurus breviceps papuanus
AGAGAGAGAGAGAGAGAGAGAGAGAGAGAGAGAGAGAGAGAGAGAGAAAGAGAGAGAGAGAAAACCAAGTAGAAATCACTTCTTTTCATTTTTGCTGCCCTCTGCTGGACATTTCTGTTGCTGCTGCTTGCCTCAACTACTATCTGTCTAGTCTTCAGCTTCTCCAAAGTCCTTTCCCCAATAGGACCATGGGTCTGGCAGGCCTTTGTCTGATATTTTCTGAGACTATCTTTAGCTCTGTCTGTCTGGTTGCAATTAGCTTCATGGCTTGAGAACCCTGTAGGCATTTATAAATTGGCCTTTCTTTTGCTCCTCCAGGTCTCTTACTTAAGCTCTTATTTGAGTTATAGTTCAAATTTTCTTTTAACTCTTACCATATTTCTAGGGCACTAGTCTTGGTTCTTTTCAAACTATTCTAAGGACTTCACTTAGCAAAACTATGAAGAAGAAGCTTAGTGTAGCTGAGGGAGAGGATATTCCTCTTAACCAGACCTCTGCCCAATAATGTCCTTAGTTGTCATGCAGATCAATTCAGGGACAAAACTGAAGAGGCATCTTTGGAGGTGGTGACTTGGAAACTCTATATCTGCAACCAAAATCTCTGGGTTCCCTACATAAGAACTATAAATTTTTTGGGAGGCAGGGGCATAGCAGAGCAATTAGGGTTAAGTGACTTGCCCAAGGTCACACAGCTAGTAAGTGTTAAGTGTCTGAGGGCAGATTTGAACTCAGGTCCTCCTGACTCCAGGGATGGTGCTCTATTCACTGTGCCACCTAGTCTCCCCTATAAAATTTTTTAAAAATTATTTTGATACAAATTATTAGCTATACTGAAAAGAAAAGTTAGTTCATAAGGACTATAGTTAATTCATAGGATCATAGATTAGATCTATAAGGGATCTCAGAGGCCACTGAGTACAGCCTCCTCATTTAATAGATCCAAAAATTGAGGCTGACAAATGTTAAGTAGCTTGCTAAACATCACACAATTAGCAGGTATCTAAAGAAGGATTCAAACTCAGGTCTTCCTGACTCCAAGTCCAGGACTCTGGTTACTGTACCAGTTGTACTAGAACTGGAAGTGACTTTGCAAGTCACCTAGTCCAAGCCCCTCATTTTACAGATGAGAATAGGAGATCCAGAGATGTTAAGTGATTTGACCAGGGTCACAAAGTTAATAGCAGCAGAGCCAGGATTCTAACTTCAACCTTTCATCACTCTTTTCAATGTAAGTCACAACTAAAAATATTGCCTAAGGGGTGTGTGTGTGTGTGCTGGGGAAGTAGGGTTAACAAATTTCTTGGAAAGGTAGTAGTAGCAAATATTAAGCAGCTTCTCTTGGTGTTTTGAAGTTCATCCCAACTACAGGCTGGATACCTTTCAAGTCAGAAGTTTCAGCATTTCTTTGGTGTTGGGGTCCATTTCTGTGGTCTCCTGATCCAAATTAGGGACCTCAGGGACATCTTTATCCCTCCTCTCTCTTTCTTCTTCCCATAGTTTAGTGGAGATAGTTATCATTGGCTCTTTCTGAATACAATTGATCAGATGACTAACTTCTCCAAGAAATCCTGTAGCCAGACTTCTTGTGGGTGACATCTTGTGGGAAGATGTCAGTCTCCCATCTTCTCTAATATGCTGGCCCATTTTCATGGAGAAGTCATTCTTCAGGCAGATGTAGTGTTTTTTGAAGATAACCTAGACTTCTTCCTATTCTTGGTCCTGACGTGACTCATGTTGCCTCTGTTTCTGAAGCAATCATTTCACAATTTAAAATTTTTAATGGGGGAGGCTAGGTGGCACAGTGAATAGAGCACCATCCCTGGAGCCAGGAGGACCTGAGTTCAAATCCGGCCTCAGACACTTAACTTATTAGTTGTATGACCTTGGGCAAATCACTTAACCCCAAATGCCCTGCCTTTCCCCCCTCCAAAAAGCAAAAAGATTAAATTAAAATTAAAATTTTTAATGGATGTATTTTCTTTTACAATATCAGTAACTTCCAAAAAAAGAATCCTTCTCACCACTATATTTTTTCATTAAAAAAAGGTTAAGTATAGTGGCAAGGATTGGGATCAAGCCATAGGACTAGGAAAAGGGGTTGAATTCCAAGACTGTGGTTTTGAGAAGAGAAATAATTCCCAGTTTCCCAGAGGGTAAGATCAAAAAAGTATTCAAGTGACAAAACTCATGACACATATTTAGTTAAATGAATGAATAAATGAAAGGATCTGCATTAGTGGGGGAAACTCTTCTGATCTGGGGCCTTTTGGTGGGGGGGAAATTTGTCACCACAAAGTTCTGTCTTCTTGAAGGGAAAGAGGAGAACTTAGCTCTAGAGTTCAGGTTTAGAACTAAAATAAACACTGGTTGAAAAGTTAAAGCCTGATTGTAAATGATATAGTAATCTATTTAAACCAGGATAGATATGTACCATTCATCAGTTTAGCACAGGCAACCAGCTTCATTTCCATGGCCTGAGAACCTGATTATTTTAATAGGGTACATATCATATGCACAGTCACTCTCCAGGAAGACAAAGGAGAATTCTTAAGTACCAAAAAGATATGCTAAAAACAATGCTAATGAAAAGCTGAATGGATTATCAGTAAGGTTTTAACATTCTGAAATTTTTAAAAAATATATTTCAGCCTGATTTATGATTAGGTATTCTACTTCTTTTCAAAATAATTATAAAATAATAATGTTTTAAAAGGCAGTAGCAAGAATAGACTCCAGATTTGATGTTATTTAAATTAGATTTAGGGTTGTTGGTTTTATGAAATAAGTTCGGTATATTTTATAATATACTATTAGTATTCAAGAAGTATGTCATGTATTCTACATTTTAGGCAGAACACCTGTGATAATTCTTTTCTTCTTTGTAGATTTGGTGACCTGGTTAGTCTTACTGGGACCAAAAGAAATGAAATGTAATTGAGCCCCTACCATTGCAACTTGATTGGAATAATTAGTGGTACCGAAACGAAGGCCTGGGCAGATGGGTGTCAGGAAAGGGCAATCAATCGATCAATCAATCACTCAAGCCTTTATTAAGTACCTGCTATATGCTAGATGGTATGCTAAGCTCTGTAGAAATAAAGACCCAAAATGAAAGTTACTGCCTGCAAGGAACTTATGTATTCAATTAAGAGAAACAAAATGTAAATCATGGACACATAAAAGTATAAGTGCCATATACACAAAATGAACATGAGGTCATTTAGAGGACAGGCACTAGCAATTAGGAGCTCAGGGAGAACCGCATGTTTTGCTTTGTTTTGTTGTGGTTTTGCATGTTCTCTATCCCATTAGAAAGTGAGCTCCTTGAAGGTAAGAACCATATTTTTCCTTTCTTTGTACCCCTAGTGCTTTATCTTGGTATATAAAGTACCTGGCACATACTAAGTGCTTAAGCCACAGTGGGTTTGGGCATAACGAGGTCTGTGATGCAAATTACAACCCATCTATTTCTACTCATCCTGTGCTACTCACTCTGCCCACCCAAATTACAAAGGGGCAGTCAAGGGCTCTTAATAACTGCTGGTTTACTGACTGCATCTATGCCAGTCCATGTCCAGGCCTACTGGTTATTCCTGCTCTTAAATCCCTCCCCCCCACTACTAGTTCTAGAGGGGGAGTCCAGATTCCATCTTTGTCACCATCACTTGGTATCTTCTCCTCTGCATTCCATGCAGTCAAAATTTTCTACCCAATCAGACATCATGGTGACATTTGTATCCTAGCTCCTAGTTTGTTCTCCCTCCTTTCTCAAGGAGTTAGTACCTGGTTCACCATCTTTTCCTCCTTCCCATCTTCCCAAAATGGGAACCAAGTCTACCTGAGGGGCATAGCCTAACGGGTGGGGAACCTATGGCCTCGAGGTCACATGTGGCCCTCTAGGTCCTCAAGTGTAGCCCTAATCAGTCAAAGGGCAGCACTTCAGGACCTAGAGGGCCACATGTGGCCTTGAGACTGCAGGTTCCCCAACCCTGGCCCCCCTAAGAGGCCATAGCCTGATCCCAGGGGATTGTGATCCATGAGAGGTTGGGAAGTTGGGTGATACCCTCTGTGATAGCTAATCATGGGGCTTCTCTCTAACAGATCTGCACCTACTCTATGTCCTCACACTCCTCCATTCCACCCTCGGTCCACTGAATATGTTCTCATTTTAAACCAAAATTCAAATTTAACTGCTAACCTGGCCCCCCATACCAGCTATACAAGTGCCATTGGGAAAAATCTCCCTCTCTTTAATATAATTATCCTTTGCTTATCTCCCCTCCCATTATTTTGTGACCATGGAAGGGTGACCTCTACATTCTGTAGCAGTGACCAGTAAGAGCCCTGAATCCCCCTTTTTAATTTGGATGGGCAGAAGGAATTGTATTTTATGAGTAGGAATGGATGGGTTGTGATGCACATCACAGATCTTATGTTTTCTTTATCCCCCAAACCCACCCCCCCTTGGAGAAACTTCCCTTTTACTAGAGAGGGTACCACCATCCTTCCAATCATGCAGATTCCCACAGCTACTCTATTATCTTCAGTATCTCAGTCTCACTCTCTCCAGTAATCCCATCATAACTCTCAATCTGTCCCCTTATCTCTATGCAGGTAGCAACTACCCTGTAGTGACCTTAATCATCTCTTGTCTGGACTATTGCAATAGCCTCCTAATTGGTCTCTTGACTATCTCTTCCCTCTCCAATCTATCTTTCATGTAGCTACCAAAATAGTTGTCTGACCATGTTACTCTTCTTTTCAATACATTTTTATGATTCCTTATTGATTCTAGGATAAAATCTTATTTCTTTTTTATATTATTTTATTAATTTTTAACATGTTTTATAATGTATATAATTATCAGTAATACATAGATATGATTTCTCTCTATATAAACACACACACACATATATGGGGCATGATTAATTTTTTTTATTTAATAGGAATATGTGACCAAAAAGTTTGGAGACTATTGACTAGATCAGGACTTATTAAACCTTTTTCCACTCCCAAACTCTTTTTGATTTTGGCACTGTTTGTTGGCGTTGTGTGTCTGACGGCATGTACTATGCAAATTGTGCATAATTTGTGCTCTGAACTAAGGCTGCAGTGTAGTTGTGGTATGCAATATGGGCAAGTGCTGCCAGAAACACCTTGAATTCATTATGCATTTGATTTTGAATTAATTTTTGGTTGTTGCAGGTTTAGAACCTTTTAATGTTGCCAAATTTTTCATGACCCTATATGGGGTTGTGACCCACAGTTTAAGAAGCAATGGACTGGGAACAGTTAGGTGGTGCAGTGACTAGAGCACTGGCCCTGGAATCAGGAGGACTTGAGTTCAAATCTGGCCTCAGATACTTAACACTTACTAGCTGTGTGACCTTGGGCAAGTCACTTACCCCCAACTGCCCTGCTTTTCCCCTTCCAAAAAAAGACCAAAAAAAAAAAAAAGAAGCACTGGGCTAGATGACCACTTATTAGCTATGTTGTGGTAGTAATCCTTTTTTCAGGCAATAGCCAAATTAGCTTGCCTCTCAGGTCTCTTCTAGCCCTGAGATTCTGTAATAAACAAAACAATTCATAATTCTGCTCAAAGTTCTTTAGTGTCTCATATGAGTTTTCAATAGATTCCACATAATAATTATGGCTATAAATGTATATAATATGTCTCATGGTATATAAATTCCATGTCAGTCATATTCATGAGACACATTAAAATCCTTCCCTAACGTCTTTGATTCTAATGCTGTGCTGTGGCAGTGACCTTGAATTCTCTAAGGCTATGCTCACAGAGTGGAAACTTGTAGCATTTACTATGTTGGAAAAGTTTTGAGTTTGGGCCCTTTGTGATAATCTTTGTATCTATTACATGAGGACCAATCTAAGTAATTTTGGAGAGGCTCGTATTGGATTAAACACAGGGTCATGAATTTCTTAGCCACAGTAATTCATGAGAACCTTCAGCTAAGATCTGGAGTGCTAGTGATATGCATTGTTGGAGTGAGGAACTATGCTGACAGGAACCACAGATCATTAAAATAGTGACATATATATATACATACACGGACCCATGCACACATCAGTCACAATCTGATAATTGAATGCCAGTATTTGCCATGGAGTTTTGCCTAGTGGATCTTCTGGGGCTGTACTCCCCTTTCACCCCTAATTTTGCTTCTGAGAGAATGAAATCATCTTGAAAAGATTAAATGTTCGCTTGTTTCTTGGAAGAATATTGCAGAATACCTTTGGTAACCTTCCTTTCATCTCTGTGGTAGAAACTGCTTAGCAGTTCACAGGGTAGTATCATTTTCTCTCTCTCCTTTCTTCTCCTATCTTTATATTGCCTTTCCGGATGCTCGTCTGTCCTCTTAGCTAAGCAATGGATTTGGGATCAGAGGGTCTGGATTTGACCTTGGACAAATCACTTCTTTTCTCTGGACCACAGTTTCCTTATCTGTAAAATGACAGATTTGGGCTGATCTCCAAAATCTCTTGTAGGTCTATATCTATAATCTCAAATTGAAAGTCTCCTGCCTCATCTTCGTATTTATTTTTGGTTGATTTTCATGGGATTGTGGATAGGGTAATGATGAGTTTTCTTGTTGTAGGAGACAGAGGACTGTGTTTTCTTATTTATTTATTTGTTTGTTTTGTTTTTAGGACTGTGTTTTCTTAACCAATCATACAGGGTGGAATGAGAGTGAGAGAAAAAGAGAGGTCAGAAAGGAAGGAGCCTGGGGTTGTGGGAAGCAGGGAATATACTGCTTAGTAAATCTTCTGAGATGAGGAATAAAACTATCATTTTCCATTTACTGAGTGAGCAGGAGCTAACAAGACAAACCTTCAAATTCTTAGCTTATAAAGTATAATTTATGGAAAATGATAAGTTCAAAGGATCTCTCTTTTGGAATCAGAGGACATGGGTTAGAATCCTGGCTCTGCACTGTATAACCTATAGCTAGCCTCTCAAACTTCTCTGGTACTCAGTTTCCTCAGTCAGACAATGAGGGGATTGAACTAGATGAGTTTCTTTTGAGCTCTAAATCTATAATTCTCATCCAAACATTATCTAGCTAATTCTCTTATATATGACTTTTTGAAATGTGCTCTTAGAAAACTGAAGTATTTCTATTTTACTGAAAATAACCTCCTTGTATCTGGTAAATTGAGAGTGCTCATTTCATCATAGTGTATGATGAAAAGCTTAGGCTACTTAGAGTAAGGGCAAGTACAGTTCCAGGGGATTGTTCTGGATGACCTCTGGAAACCTCTTCCAGCCCTGAGGGGCCTACATCGACTCACTGATTCTTTTTTTAGTAGTATTTTATTTTTCCAGTTACATGTAAAGACATTTTAAAACATTTATTTTTTTTAAATTGTTATTTATTTTATTTTTGATTTATGGAATAAAACAAGCATTTCCATAACATAGTATAATAAAAAAAATTGCACATGAAACCACAAATCTTTTGTGTACAACCTTTCCTTTTAAATATATAATAAAGTTATCACGTAAATTTTTTTTCTTATTTTCCCCTTCTCCTTCTTCTGTAGGCATGGCTACCATTAGGCACACACATATGTAAAATCATTCTATACGTACTTTTATTTATCAATTCTTTTTCTGGATGAATTAATTAAAAAAAATTTGAGTTGCAAATTTTCTTCCCCCCTCCTTCCTTCCCCTCTCCCCTAAGATGGTAAACAATTTGATATAGGTTATATGAGGGCAGTCATGTAAAACACATTTCCATATTACTCATGTTGTGAAAGAAGTAACAGACCAAAAAGGAAAACACACACACACACACACACACACACACACACACAAATAAAGAAAGTGAAAATAGTATGTTTCAATCTGCATTTAGATTCCATCAGTTCTTTCTCTGGATGTGGATAGCATTTTCAATCATGTGATTCATTTATTCTTAAGGAAAGAGAAATGTAATGTATGTACTTTCGTTAATCTATGTAATCTTGCCTCTTTTTCAGAGGCATGTAAGGAAACAGTAGCAGGGGAGAATGGGATAATGTTTGGCAATCTAAAACCATGATGACAATGATGGTAGAACAAAGAAGAAGTAGGACAAAAATCATATTAAATGTATATCATAAAGTAGTAGTTATACACAGCAAAGACAGGGAGGTTGAGATAGAGTTGGAGTGACTTTCATGTCCACTGGAAGGCATCCATGTTCAACAGCCTGTCAGAGGGGCAGAGACAGGTGCAGCTGGCATGCTGCCTGGGGTGATGACTGGTACAATGCTTTTATTAAAATTACTGCACAGGGAGGAGAGAAGATAAACACTCTCCAGGTGTGAATAGAACAGCAACACCATATGTTTGCCTAGAACAAAGCAACCATTTCTCCAAAATAAACCAACTCTAAGTAAGGCAGCATGGTTTGCTTTTGGATCTGAGGTACAGTAGGAAAACACACCCCAAGATTAACAAACATAAATGTCATCATGTCCCCAATGTTGTTACTCAATGTTTATCATCTAGCTGTGTATTCCCTTTTGATACAGCATACATGAATGTAATCTCCAGTGTTAGAACACCTTCTGGAGGTCAGGGATTTCATCAGGTTCTTGTGCATTGCTCAGTCCAGTGCCTATCATAACATCACATCATTTTAGAGGTCCACTGGTCTAGGCTCCTATTTTTATAGGTGGTAAAACTGGAGCCCAGAGAAGTTGTGACTTATCCACTGACATAGCCTGTAAATGGTAGATCAGGACCTGTTACCCAAATCTCTTGACTTCTGACCCAGTGCCCTTTTCATGACACCACACTGCCTCTCTCAAATCATCTTTCTTATCAAATGAGATTAGATATTAAACATTCCTAACTAGTAATATGTATTATTTGATATGGTGGCTTTTGTAGCACTTGGGAAATATTGATAGGCCATTGTGTTATGTTATCAGCCATTTGTTATAAGCTACATAGATCATGATAAATGCCCAGCTATTTCTCATCTTTTATTAATGGCCCAGATAAGTAGGATAAATAGCACATAAATTGAATTTATACCCTAAATTGAATGCTTTCAAAATTCTGCTGAGGAAGAAAAATAATACAAAATATTACAGACAAAGAGATATCATGGGAATTGGACAACAAAATCATTCCATTCTAAGAAACAAATTAATTATCTTGGAGTTAATACTCTCAAACATTAGGATTATGGGGATGTTTAGACATGAACAGTAAGATAAGATTTCAGATAAGAATGGCATCAGTAGAACATTAGATCTGAACTTTATATGATTTTACACCATTTAATGCTGTTTTCTTTTTATCTGCTTTGTTTGTACTATTTCAAACCAAGGGGAAGAACAAGATTTTTGTCAAAATATTTTTCTTAATGACATTGCCTTTTGCCAGACTATTTGCATAAGGAAGAAAGACAGTCTACTCTCACAAGGAACTGACCTAGTTATAATTTATTGTTGATATGACAGAGAATACATCAAAGACATATACCAATTTGTGATATAGTTACCCAGGGACTTTTTGTCCAGATTTGGAACGATCACAGCTCATATGAAGTCCAGTCACGTGTTTGGCCTTTTTCAGAATAGACACTGAACTCTGGGGTTCACACTGTTTTATAGTCAGATGTGAATTTAAGAATTTAAGACCCTTTGTAAATTTGGGAAATTCAAGATCCTTTGCAAATTGAGCTCACATCAGCAGACCTCAGAAACCTTTGAATATACCAGTAAGCTAGATAAAGATGCATATAGTGATTGGTAAAATTCCTTCAGTGTTCGGTAGATTCACCAATCCCTTCTCCCTTTCTCTGAGGTAATGATGCATGGATGGATGGATGGTGGTGGTGGCAATAGAAATAGGTTTAACCTGACCAAACTATTCTACATCACCTACCTCCACTGAGACTTTGTTAGTCTGCTGAACTCCTGGGTAACTTTTGAATCAGCAGCTTCCTAAGATCACTTCTCCCCTTTTAATTCTGTCTAATTTTTCACCCCAACTTTGGACAGTACCCATACAGTGTTGGATTACTATAATATTGCATCCTCTAAGACTGGCTATGGGATCATCCTACCCCAGAACAACCATTTCAGTGTACCTAGGCATGAAGTATAGCGGGATGACTAGGAATTTCTGTGATCCTTCCAGGCCGCTCTTACGCCCTCATTTTCATTAGACATACATTCCCAGGTGAATAGTAGCTGCCTAGTCCACTGTGGCATCGCTGCAGATTTCCCCCTGCCCTGCAAGATCAGTCAGTGATGAGACCCATGAGGGAGACATGGAACATGCTCACTGGAGGGAAGGGAAACCCCGACATTGTGACCAATTTTGCAAGTAAGGGTGGGAAATGTAAATCCTTTTCTTTAAACTAGGAGATATACATCAGCCTAATACTTTACATTTTCTACCAGGTCTCCTGGTATGTCTCCTATTTCCATATGTGAGCCAAAACCTGTCAAGTGGCTTGAACCAGCCCTGGGGGATTCTTTTTTTGAAATTTAATTTTTTTTGCTTTTTGGAGGGCAGTTGGGGGCAAGTGACTTGCCCAAGGTCACACAGCTAGGTATTGTGTTAAGTGTCTGAGGCTGGATTTGAACTCAGATCCTCCTGACTCCAGGGCCAGTGCTCTATTCACTGCACCATCTAGCCACCCCTTCCCTGGAGGATTCTTGCAGTAAAAAGGTCAGCATTTGTCTAATCTCAGCAATTTCCATATGGCACAGATGTGAATGCCTCCAAAGCAGAGGGAGTTCCAGCATCCTGACAAATCCTGCTACAGATTGACAGAATGACCAGTTCTACTGCTGATGGTTGCTATCAACCCACCAGAATTGGTTACTATAGTGACTCAGTCACCCTATTCTATTAGCCAAAGGATGGTAGTATTATTAATAGATTGTCTGTATATACACTAATAGTTTACAAAATAATTTCTTTACTCTATGAGTGAGGAAACAACTCCATGAGGTAGTAATTATGTCCATTTTATAGATAAAGAAACTGAGGTGGGACATCAGTGAACTATTGGCGACTATTCTGGAATGGTCGTGTTAAAGTTGATAATTGTCTCAGTGACAGAAATGATATTTAGATTTAGGTGGCTGCGTTGGGTAGAGGGAGTCCAAGTTTTCTCTGGAATATTAGGAGGTTCCTAACAATGATTCATACCATCTAGCTATTTGAAAATGGGATATAATATTTTCTCTTGTCACACCCCTTTACCTTCTATGAGAACCATAGGTCTTGAGAAAGAGTCCATGTGGCTGAAAGCAGATTTCTATCACATGGATCAGATTCTCTATGGTGCACTTGTTTGTACCATAAAAGGAGCAGCTCCTAAATGAACCATGAGCTCTAAGACAGCTTGGAATGTAGCAGGTACAGTTTTGCTTCTAACCAACAGTACAAGCCTAAGAACATGCCACAGAGACATCATAAAATACTTGGAGAAGACTTAAAGGTTATAGGATCACCTTCTCCAAGTATTTAGTGGGTGGTCATTGGATTTCATTTCCATGATTACAACTTGATCTAGGGCAGTTTTTCAACAAATTAGCATCCCATCCTTACTATTCAACTTCAGAGCCTTACCTGCTTCTTCAGCTCACCCTCTTTTTAAAACAAAGATCTGGGTAATAGCAATAGAACAGACTCAGCTAACAATCACCTGCCTAAAAGGTCTTCTTCCTTTTATATGATGACTTTTGGAAGGTACTTATTTCCTCCTCCCAAGCTCCCCACCAAGATATGGAAGACAAGCTGGAGCAGTTTTCAGGGCTATTGGTAACAGCTGCTACTGTGCTGCGACACTGCCCAGTTTTCTTGACTTCCCTGCCTTCTGCAGTCAATCCCTCAGTTAAATACTCTGGGAATGACCCTGGGATGGAATCGTTGATAGGTATGTCCCAACTAGCAAGCTCTCCTTTTTCCTATACCTTCCCTCTCATCTCATCCCTCAGCTATGGAGTATGTCAATATGTTTATTTGTGTATGTATGTATTTGTATATATATGTACACAGACAGATATGCATACACACATTATTTAATTCATATATTTTATGAATATATATGCACACAAATATATGATGCATGCAACATAGTATATTCTATGATATATTTGTAGCATTTGTATTTAAATAATTTATATATAATAATTTAGCTATATATACATTTTTGTGTGTATACATTTTCTTTTAAAAGACATTGGCCACAGATAAAACTAGCAAGATTAAACATATTCAGTTTATTTTTTCCTGCAGAGGGATAATATTCAGTCTTAAGAAAATATAGTATCAGATGTCATGAAATGCTTTGGAGACTGGGAGAGTTCATATGAATTATAAATATTTTTATCACCCACTTTCCCCCAGGGGAAACAATCAGAGAGAAAGAACCTCTATCTGTCTGGGAGGAGCATAAAAATTATATTCAGCTTTCCAACAGAAGCAATAACCTTGCCTCTTAATAATAACTTAAACTTACATAGCACTTTAAAGATACTAGAGGCTTTATATCTGCCATCTCTCATTTGACCCTAACAATAACTCTGTGCAATTGGTAGTGCAAGAATAATCATCTTCATTTTACAGTAAAAGAAAATGAGGTTCAAGTGACTTGCCCAAGAGCTTATACCTCATAAGTGGCAAAAGCAGGATTAGCTCCTCTGACTGATTGAATGTTCCTTCCACTTTGACATGATGTACTTTTGCTCTCTCAGAATGCAGGCTCCTGGGTTTTTCTTAGTTGCTGTCATTGATTTAATATTCTTATGTTAGTATATAACTTGTTTTTCACCAAAGTTTCTTTATGTCCACACCCAAAAGGAAAATAGAAAGGCAGAAGTGGTGAAGTGGAAATAAACCTGGATTTGTAATCCAAGAATCTGGGTTCAAATTCTAGCTTTGCTACTTGTAATAATAGCTAACATTATATATAGTTTACAATAATTATCTTATTTGATCCTCACAACAACCCTGCGAGGCCGATGGTATTATTATCCCCCTTTTCTATATGAGGAAACTGAGAAAAACAGGGTAATTGACTTGCCCAGGCTCATACAGCTAGTAAGTGTCTGAGGTTGAATTTGAACTCAGGTTCCTGACTCCAGGCCCAGAGCTCTATTGACTAGAGATAATGTGTGTATATACAGTTATATATGAAATAATTGCAAAGAACTTTTTTTGTATGAGGGAGCGGAGGCATTAGGAATTGAGAGAAAGAGCTCCTATAGAAGATAGTGCTTGAGCTGAGGTTTGAGGGGAACTAGGGATTCCTAACCCCTCCTGGATCACTGCCTTGTTGTGACAGATCACAACAAAATGTGGCAAGTAATCAAGATGAGAGGACCAGATCATGTTATTTGCCTCCTGAGGAACCAGTATGCAGGCCAAGAAGCAAAAATTAGAACCAAACATAGAACAACTGATTGGTTTAATATGGAAAAAGAGTATGACTAAGCTGTACATTGTTACTCTATTTGACTGATGCACAGAGTATGCCATGCAAAATGCCAGGCTGGACAAACTGAAAACCAGAATTAAACTTGCCAGGAGAAGTATCAATAATCTCAGATATGCAGATGATACACCTCTGATGGCAGAAAGTGAAGAATAATTAAGAAACCTCTCAATGAGGGTGAAAAGGGAGAGTATATAAGCTGGCTCGAAGCTTAACATTAAAAAAGAAAAGTTAAGATCATGGCAACTGGTCTCATTATTTCCTGGCAAATAGAGGGAGAAGAAATGGAAGCAGTGTCAGATTTTATATTCTTGGGCTCAAAGTTCATTGCAGATGGTGATTGCAGCTATGAAATTAAAAGACATTTGTTCCTTGGAAGGAAAGCTGTGGTTGATCTGGACAGTATACTAAAAGCAGAGGCATCACCTTGCTGATAAAGGTTCATATAGTCAAAGCTATGGTTTTTCTAGTAGCAACGTATGGCTGTGAGAGTTGGACTGTGAGGGAAGCTGAGTGCTGCAAAATCAATGTTTTTGAATTATGGTGTTGAAGAAGACTTTTGAGAATCCATTGGAAAGCAAGGAGATCAAATCAGTCAATGTTTAAAGAAATTAATTCAGGCTATTCATTGGAAGGACAAAAACTGAATCTGAAACTTAAATACTTTAGCCACATGATGAGAAGACAAGACTCATTGGAAAAGACCCTGATGTTGGGAAAGATTGAAGGCAAAAGGAGAAGGGAATGGCAAAGAATGACATGGATGGATAGTGTCATGGATGCAACAAGTATGAGCTTGGACAAACTTTGGGACAGACTTTGGACAGTCCTTGTGGTCACAAAGGGTCAGACTTGATTAGGTGACTGAACAACCAGAGATTCTAAGAAGAAATGAAGAGAGAAGACATTCTAGGTATGCGGAATAGCTGATACAAGGCATGGAAATGACAAAGACTATTGTGTGTGAGACAGTTTGACTGAACCATAGTGTGCGTGAAGGAGAGTGATGTTTCATAAGACTAGAAATTTAGTCTGGAGCCAGATGGTAAAAGGCTTTCAAGGCCAGTGGAGTTTATAGTTGACTCCATAGGTAATTGGAAACTGCTGGTATTCATTAAGAGAGGAGTGACATGGTCAGACTCATGCTTTAGAAAAATCACTTTGGCAACTTTGTGGAGTTTGGACTGGAGAGGAGAGAGAACTGAAGAAGGGAGGCCAATTAGGAGGCTGTTGTCACAGTCCAGACAGGAGGGCCTATATGAATGTGGTGGTTGTTTGAGTAGACAGAAAGGAACATATAAGAGACATATTGCAGAAATTGTTAACATTTATATAGCATTTTAAGATTTGTAAAGTGCTTTAGATTCCTTATCTCAATTGAACCTCAAAACAACCTTCTTATGATTATGCCCATTTGACATAATTTCCCACTAGGCAGACTGCCTGGATTTCATCACCTCCTGAAATTCATCATTCATCAAGATGAAGTCAGTTCTGAAATTCACACCTTCTCAATATCCACTCCCCCTGGAGTCCCTATTTCTCTCTGGTTGGAGAAGATGGGGGAGGTGATGGACATGTGGGATCTCCTCTGTTTGGGGATGGCACCTAGGGCACTCATCATTTCCCTTCTGACTGATCTGGATTTAATGATTTCCAGAAACTATTCTGCAAGATGAAGTGAACTCTAGATCAGATAGAGTTCTGGGCTTGGAGTCAGGAAGACTTGAATTCAAATCCAAGCTCAAACACTTACTAGCTGTGTGATCCTGGGCATGTCACTTAACCTTTATCTGCCTCAGTTTCCTTATCTGTAAAATAGGCATAATAATACCTCTCAGGTTGTTGTAAGGATCAGATGAGATAATAATTATAACAATTACCATGCAATATATAGGAGCTATATAAATATTAGTTGTTGTTATTATTCATTAATTATTATTCCTCCCCATCTACAGGACTTCTTCATGCCCATGGTTAGCCTTCTGCCCAGCCCCTACCCTAATTTTTTTCTTTTTTTATATGTAATCTCTCCCCATCAGACTGTGAGGTCCTTAAGGACAGGGACTGTGTCCAACAGATAGCACACTGCCTAATGGGTGCTTAATAAATGTTTATTAACTATTTACTATTAAGAGAATTGAGACTTCAGAGAAGCTGAGTAATTTGCTTATAGTCACATAGCTAGTAAATGTCAAAGGTGGGATTCCTGCTTTTTATGACCTAGAGTCCAGTAATCTTTATATACTATACATATATTATACTCTGTATACTACACTATATACTACACTAGTTCTCAGCATAAGGTATAGTAGGAACTGACTTCATCTGGTAGAATGTGGAGAGGAAAGGGAGCCAGAAAACCAAGATTCTAGTCTTAGCTCTGCTACTAACTAATTGGGTGACCTTAGGCAAGTCAGTAATCTTCTCTGGGATCCATTTTCCTCATCTGTAAAATAGAAATAACATTATCTTACAAAGCAATTGTAAGAATCAATTTAGTTAGCAGATGAGAAAGCTTTTTGAAAAGTATAAAGCTGTACACAGATGTAGGTTATTATTGTAATCATCTCATTCTTCTCATCTTTTTCATTGGAGTTCAGATACAAACAGTCCTGGGATTTCATTGTCCTGTTATTTCATTGTCCTGTTATTATTCCTTTTTATTTAATGTTCTCTGGACAATTTCACATATGGATAAAATAACTGCTTTCTGTAGCCAATTAAAAGAATTAGGATGCAAATGCACCCCCTGTGTTTCACTGACGGCAGTGTTGGCAGAGCTTCAGGGGCAGACTGCACCCAAATTATTTTTTATCCCCTTTGATTGGTCTCTATAATTTGAAAGCTCTTCATTCCATGTAGCTTGGAGATTATGATTATTTGGGATAGCAACTGCTGTTGAAAATGTTGTTGTTCTCTTATCAGCACACTAATCAACCATGGTTCCAAAGGAGCAATGATGAAAAATTCTACCTTCCTCCTGAGAGAGAGGTAATGGACTAATATGCAGAATGAAGCATGGCTTTAGACAAGATCAATATGGGAATTTGTGTGACAAGACATGTTTATTACAAGGGTTTTGTTTATTTTCTTTTTTCCCCTTCCATGGAGGAGGAAAGAAATAAATGCTTAATAACTGAAAAAATAAAATGTCATTAAAAATATTGTTCTTAAGTTTTTAGGAATTGATGTTATGTCTTGGAAATTGTGGATGATGATTCAGTCTGTGGCAATGATATGGATCTAGTGCAGCTTATTGGTTGAATGCTACAGGATATACTGTACAGAATATTTGTAATATGTGGATTTGTCATCTTGTAAATCCACAAGAGAGATCAAGCTCCTGCTTTTAGCTGCCAGGTCATGTCTTGCTAGGTGTTTGCTGGGTACAAAACTTTTACAGATGACAGTGATATGCTATACCATGTCCATTTTTTTTTCATACTATACTGTCTCTATCATTTCCTCCCTTCATCTTCATTATTCTTTGGGCTCCACTCCTAGCCAGGGGTGGGGAACCTGCAGTCTCAAGGTCACATGTGGTCTCTAGGTCCTCAAGTGTGGCCCTTTGACTGAATCCAAACTTCACAGAACAAATCCCCTCAATAAATAAAACTTGGACTCAGTCAAATGGCTACACCCAAGGACCTAGAAGGCCACAGTGGCCTTGAGGCCACAGGTTTCTGACACTTGTAGACCCTAGATTTTTCTCCACCATGCCAGAGCAACTTTCTCTCTTTGGAAGTTCACTCTGCCCTATGACTCCTTCTTTTGATTGATCTCCCAGAGCCTCCATTTTAAGGCAAATGCTCAGATCTGTTAGGGATTTCTCTCTGTGCTCCACCCCTGACTTTCTGGATGTTCTCTATTATGCCCTAGTGTAGGTACCTTCTCTCTCCCTTTAGCCTCCCTTTTTACCTTCTTTTTATATGTTGTTTTCCTACATTAGAATATAAGCTCCTTAATGGCAGGGCTATCATTTTTTTTAACTTTTATTTGCATTATCAGTGCATAACACAATGACCTAAGTGCTTAATAAAATGTTTATTTGATTTGACTTCCTTCCATACTCCTTGTTGATTGGTATAACCCATCTGTAATTTTTGGTGAAAATGACTTTGTCCTGTATCCATCACAAACCCTTCCATTTCTACAAACATGCATGACCCAGACATTTGTTGACTGTGTCTTTGTTTATATGGTTTTGGCCAAGCTCATGTGGATGTTACCCTTGGAAGACCTTTTGTTTCTACTCTTGGTTACATGAGGTGAAGATACATTCTGACATCACTGGAGAATCTTATCCATGAACTACCACCAAGGGAAGCTACTTGCCTCTACCACTATCATTTGGCAAGATTTCACCTTCACTTCTATCAAAATATTGTTAGCTCTACCTTCTAGCTTCCAGTGGCTTCATCTCCCCTTCCACATCCTTTTTTTCTCTCCTGAAACCACTTTTCTGCTTCTTATCTCTCAAGCTTGGGCTCCATAGTTGTTGTCTTTCCCTAAAGTTACCATGTCCTACAATGATATAGCCATTTTCTTCCCTGCCATCCAATGAAGCTCCATTCAGTGTCTCTTTTTGACTTGAGAGGTGGCATGCCTGGGGGCTGTTGGTAATGCTGTGTGCTCTGTGTGTCTGTGTGTGTGTGTGCACCGTGTGTGCACACACTTAAAAGAATTAGTTGTTTTAGATCATGTGACCAGAAAGATGACAAATAGAGTTGTTGGGTTTTTTTCTGCAAACTTAAAATAACACCAAAACTCTAAAGAAAGAAATTATGCATCAGATAAAATCCACAAAAACCCTTACCCAAAATTAAAGTTCTCATTAATTAACATTGGAAGACTTTAATCATTAGAACTCATGGGTCCTCACTCCCAGTTCACTCTCAGCACCTGACATAGCAAGCACAAGTAAACACACACTTTTGACTTGGGGCCTGACTGTAGTGATGCCCTATGTCAGTGAATCTACCTTCCTTCACCTCCCTCACCTCAATGAAGCCTTCCTTCACCTTTCTTGGCTCTACAAGGAGCAGTAGTCACTGCTTTGGCCCCGCCATGTAAAGGAATAGGACAAAGGCTAGAGGGAGAAGTGGAAGATGTACATGGTATTCAGGACATGCCAGAATGGAAGAAGCATTGGGCCAAAGCAAGCTCTTTACATCCAAATGTTACTCAGGAAAGGGACCCCCTGTTTCACACTTTGACAAGGTTGAGTCATCCCAGTCTTGGGGTTTTGTGCCACATTAGATGGGGGAGGAACCTAAGAGTGAAGAGGGATACAAAGAAGGGCTGAAAAAAAGAACACCTCTAAAAAGCAACAGAGCAAGCCTAGATTGCAAGCATAGAAGCCAGTTTGAATTATACAAACAAAATGAAAAATGAATAAAACCTCATAGAGAAACCAAAGCCCTTTGGACAAATATCATGATGAACCAATATTACTAAGTGAAATAGAGAATCCTGGGGATTCAGCAGAGATCATGGTATGATAGCACGAAATTAAAAAAAATAAAAATTTTAAAAGAATTAGGAATGAATTTTAACAAGAAATCAGCTTTCCACACATAATTAAAAAAATACAAAGAACAGAATAGAAAAAAATAGACACAATTTGGAGACTTTTTAAAGAAGTAGAGTGAAAAATGGAGTGAAAAAGACAGAGTGGTAGAGCCAAGATGGTAGAGTAAAGGGAGAGACTCACCTGAGCTCTCCGAAATTTCCTTCTAAAGAACTTCAAAATGACATGTCAAAATGCATTCGGGAGTAGCAGAATCAACAAAAGAGTGGAGTGAAAGAATTTTCAACCCAAGACAACTTAGAAGGTTGGCAGGAGAGATTTGTGTCACTGGAGCAGGAGTGGAGCACAGTCCAGTAAAGTCCCCATCCTGGTAAGCCACAACAGTTTAGTAAAGGAGGGGCAAAAAATACTTAAGAAAATAACACCTTAAAAAAAAGGCCACATGGTAAAAGAGACACAAAAATCCACTGAAGGGGTGAGGAGAGCAGACCCAACATAGCAGCATAAAAGCAGGAAAACTCTGTGCACTCCCCCCATAACCACCTCAAATACTGATAAAATATGAAACAAATTTTAGAACTACAGAACCCATAAAGTGACAGAGAGAAACAAGTCTCCCACTGAGGGCAGCCCAGTAGGCTAACAGAAAGGGTTCATCACAGTGGGCTGGGAGCAAAGCCCAGCCCTGTGTGAGCCCATAGTTTTAGCCTCAGGGTGGCCCAGACCAGCCGTGGCTGGAGGGACTTCGGGAGTGTGGATCACCAGTAGCTATGGCAGTTTCCAGAATTATCAACCCATAAATGCCAAAGGCAAAGTAAAAGGTCAATGTGGACTTTGGAAACAGGGGGTCCAAGAGTGTGGTCCAGCCTCTGCCCCCAGAGGGAGAAGCTGCTGAGGCATGGTGGCCATGCAGCCATTGCTGCATGGCTGCTTCAGAACTCCTGGCATACAGATTGTAGGGGGACAAAGCAGTCAGTCTGAGGGATAATCACTCTTGCTTTAACCTGCTTGGATCTGGATTGCTATCTTGGGTGGAGGTTCTAGGGTGTGTGACCTGATGCCAGAGCTGGTTGAGGCTTCAGAGAAGGCAGCCAACTAATAGCTCCAGAAGCTGTGAAAACCCCAGTGATTTGGGATAAAGCTCTCCTCTCTGGAAGCAGAGTTCTACTGTGGCAAAGAGCTCAAAAGTCAAGTAATTGAGTGGCAACATGAGCAAGCAAAGGAAGCAAAGCAAGCACAGCAGTCAAACCTTAGATTCCTATTTCAGGGACAAAAAGGATCAAAGCATGGAACAGGAGGAAGACAATGAAGTAAGAACTCCTGCACCAAAAGCTTCTAAGAAAAATATGAACTGGTTGAAGGCCATAGAGGAGCTTAAGAAGAATTTTGAAAACCAAATAAGAGAAGTGGATGAAAAATTGGGAAGAGAAGTGAGAATGATGCAAGAAAATCATGAAAAGAGAGTCAACAACCTGACTGAAGAAAATAACACCTTAAAAATAGACTAACTCAGATGGCAAAAGAGGCTCAAAAAGCCAATGAGGAAAAGAATGCTTTAAAAACCCAAATTTGCCAAATGGAAAAAGAATTTCAAAAGCTCACTGAAGAGAATCATTCCTTTGGAATTAGATTGAAGAAAATGAAAGCTAATGACTTTGTGAGAAATCAAGATACTATTATACAGATCCAAATAAATGAAAAAAATAGAAGGCAATGTGAAATATTTTATTGGAAAAACCATTGACCTGGAAAATAGATCCAGGAGAGAGAATTTAAAAATGATTGGACTACCTAAAAGGCATGATAAAAAAAGAACCTAGAAATCATCCTTCAAGAAATTCTCGAGGAAAATTGCCCTGATGCTTTAGAACCAGAGGGCAAAATAGAGGTTGAAAGAGTCCACTTATCACCTCTTGAAAAAGATCCCAAAAAGAAAACTCCTAGGAATGTTATAGCAAGGTTCTGGAGTTCCCAGATCAAGGAGAAAATATTACAAGCAGCCAAGAAGAAACAATTTGAATATTGTGGAAACACAATCAGGATAACCCAGGATCTGGCAGCTTCTATATTGAGGGATGGAAGGGCTTGGAATATGATATTCCAGAGGTCAAAGAAGCTGGGATTAAAACCAAGAATCACCTACCCAGCAAAACTGAGTATCATGTTTCAGGGGAAAATGTGGTCATTCAGTGGAATAGAGGACTTTCAAGCATTCTCGATGAAAAAACCAGAGTTGAATAGAAAATTTGATATTCAATTACAAGAAGCAAGAGAAGCATGAGAAGATAAACAGGGAAAAAAATCATAAGGAACTTATCAAAGTTGAACTATTAACATTCTTACATGGAAAAACGATAATTGTTACTTATGAAACTTTTCTCAGTATGAAGATAGTTGAAGGGAATATATATATATATTCATATATATGTCTAAATAGGAGGGTAAATGGGCATATGAATACATATGTGAGTAAGTGTATATATGTGTATAGATATACATTGACAGAGGGCACAGGATCAATTGAATAGGGAGGGATGATACTTAAAAGGTGAAATTAAGATGTGAGAGAGGAATATAATGAGAGGAGATGGGGAGAGACAGAATGGGGTAAATTACCTCACATAGAAGGGGCAAGGGAAAACTGTTACAATGGAGGGGAAGAAAAGGAAGGCAAAAGGGAATGAGTCAACCTTACTCTCATTGAATTTGGCTTAGGGAGGGAATGGCATACGCATTAAATAAGGTATCTCACCCTGCAGGAGAGTAGGGGGAAAGGGGATAAGAGCGGGAATGATGGAAAAGAGGGCAGGTTGGGGGGGAGGGTAGTTAGAAGCACACATTTTTGAAAAGGGACAGGGTCAAAGGAGAAAATAGAATAAATGGGAGGCAGGATAGGATGGAGGGAAATATAGTCAGTCTTTCACAATATATGCACTATGGAAATGTTTTGCATAGCTACACATATATAACCTATATTGAATTGCTTATCTTCCCAGTAATGGTGGGTGATGAGGGAGGAAGTGAAGAATCTGGAATTCAAATTTTTAAAATCAAATTTTAAAAAAATATGTATTATTATTATTATTTAAATGCAACTGGGAAATAAGATATACAGGCACTGGGGTACGGAGATACATCTTGCCCTACTGGAAAGTTGAAGGGGGCATGGGGAAGGATATAGGAGAGAGCAGATTGGGGGAGAGGGCATACAGTGGGATTGCTGTTTTGGGGTGGTGGATAGGGGAAAGACAGAGAAAATTTGTAACCCAAAATCTTATGGAAATGAATGATGTAAACTAAAAATAAACATAAAATTTAATTAAGAGAGAAAGACAGAAAGAAAGAGAAAGAATGAAAGAAAGGGAGAAAGAAAGGAAGGAAGAAAGAAAGAAAGAAAAAGGAAGGAAGGAAGGTAAAACTATCCACTGAAGAGAACTCCTTAAAAAGCAGAACTGGCCAAATGGAAAAAGATATACAAAAATCCACTGAAGAGAGCTCCTTAGAAAGCAGAAATGGAATGGAGGTTCCAGAAATGGAAAAGGAGGTACAAAAGTTCAGCAAAGAAAATAATTCCTTAAAAATTAGAATTGGGCAAGTGGTAGCTAATGACTCCATGAAACTTCAAGAAACAATAAAATGGAATCAAAAGAATGGAAAATGGAAGAAAATGTGAAATATATTGTTGGAAAGACAACTGACCTGGAAAATAGATCAAGGAGAGATAATTTAAGAATGCTTGGACTACCTGAAATCCATGATAAAAAAAGAGTCTAGACATAATATTTCAACAAATTATCAATGAAAACTGCCCTGATATCCTAGAACCTGAGGGTAAAGTAGAAATTAAAAGATTCTACTGGTTTCTTTCTGAAAGAGATCCCCAGATGAAAACTCTCAGGAATATTATAACCAAATTCCAGAGCTCCAGATCAAGGAAAAAATACTTCAAGCAGCCAGAAAGAAGCAATTCAAGTATCATGGAGTCACAGTAAGGATCATACAAGATTTAGCATTTTTCATATTAAAGGATTTGAGCATGTGATATTCTGGACGACAAAGGAGCTAGGATTGCAAACAAGAATCACATACCCAGCAAAATGGAGTATACTACTTCAGGGAAAAAAGGGATATTTAATAAAATAGAGAACTTTCAAGCATTCTTGATGAAAAGACGAGAAGGAACAGAAAATTTGACTTTCAAATACAAAACTCAAGAGATGTATAAAAAGGAAAGATAAATCATAAGGGATTCAATAAGGTTAAATCATTTATATTTCTTCATGGGAAAATGATACTTGTACCTTCTAAGAACTGTATCATTAGAGTAGTTAGAAGGAATGTACATAATCAGAGCACATGAGTTGACTATGATGGGATGATATCTAAAAAAATTTTAAGGGGTGAGAAAGAGGGACACACTGGGAGAAGGGTAAAGGGTGAGGTAGAATGGGGGTAAATTATCTCACATAAAAGAGGCACAAAGGAGTTTTTACAATACGGGGGACAATGCTTGAATATTACTGTCATCAGAAGTTATTCAAAGAGGGTATAACATACACACACAATTGGGTATGGTAATTTATCTTATCCTACAGAGAAGTAGGAGGAAAATGAAATAGAGGAGGAGTGCTAATAGAAGGGAGGGTGGATTGGGGGGGAGGTGGTGGTTAAAAGCAAAACCGTTCATAGTCATATGAAAAAAAATGCTCTAAATCACTATTGTTTAGAGAAATGTAAATTAAAAGAACTCTGAGTTACCACCCCATACATATCAGATTGGCTAATATGACAGAAAAGGAAAATTGTAAATATTGAAGAGGATGTGTGAAAATTGGGAGAAGTGTAAGTTAAAATGTAAATTAAATGTAAATTAAAATTTAATGTAGAGAAATGTAAATTTAAACAACTCTGAGGTACCACCCCATACATATCAGATTGGCTAATATGACAGAAAAGGAAAATTGTAAATATTGAAGAGGATGTTTGAAAATTGAGACATTAAAGCATTGTTGATGGAGTTCTGCACCGATTCAAGGACAGCAATTTGGAACTATGCCCAAAGGGCTATAAAAACATGCATACCCTTTGTCCCAGCAATACCGCTACTAGGTTTGTATCCCCAAGATATCAGAAGAAAAGAAAAAGGACCTATCTGTACAAAAATTATTTATAACAGCTCTTTTTCATGGTGGCAAAAAATCAGAAATTGAGGGGATACCCATCAATTGGGGAATGGCTGAATAAATTGTGGTAAATGATTGTGATGAAATACTATTGTGCTATAAGAAATGATGAGCAGGATGCTTTCAGAAAAAAATCCAGAAAAGACTTACATGGACAGATACAAAAAGAATTAAGAAGAACCAGGAGAATGGTGTTCTCAGTAATAGCAATATTGTACAAAATGATCAACTGAATGATTTAGCTATTCTCAGAAATGTAATGATCCGAGACAATTCTGAAGGGTTTACAATGAAAAAATGTCATTCTGCTCCTGGAAAGAACTGATGGAATCTGAATGCAACTGAAAGCATACTATAAATTTTTTTTTTTGGTCTGCATTTTCTTTTACAACATAACTAATATGGAAATATGTTTTGCATGCCTACACACGTATAACCTCTTATCAAATTTCTTGCCTTCTCAATGAGGAAGGAGAGGAGAGAGGGAGGGAGAGAATTTGGAACTCGAAAATTTCAAAAGGAATGTTAAAAATTGTTTCACATATAATTAGAAAAAATAAAATATTTACCCCCCTCAAGAACCCCTAAAGTGAAATACATATTTTTTCAGTCTCTTAATGGAAATTTTTGTTGTTGTTGAGTTTTTTCAGTCATTTGTGACCCAATTTGGGATTTTCTTGGCAAGGATACTTTGGTCTCCTTGTAGTTTGCCATATTCTTCTCCAGTCCATTTTACAGATAAGGAACTGAGGCAAACAAGGTTAAGTGACTTACCCAGGGTTATACAGCTAGTAGGTATCCGAGGCCAGATTTGAACTCAGGAAGATGAGTCTTCCTGATTCCAAGCCCAGTGCTCTATCCACTTTATCACCTAGCTGCCCATAATGGAAATTAAGTAGCCTTCAATTATTTTTTGTGAGTCTGTGTCCCATGATAGAAAGAAAAGGACCAAATTTCAACTATCAACGCATAATTAAGTCACCTGTGTCCGAATAAAATGAACATTTCTATACTTGCCCCCTCTCAGAAGTTAAAGACCATGAACTCCATGAAATACATAGGAAATGCATGCTGCATAATCAAGTAGTGCAAAGAGTGCCCAGAGTCTTGAAGTGATAGGCAGTTTGAGCCTTCTTTATATTGGAGTAATTAGAAGAGTGGGCAGCTTTTGTGTGCTCAGAGTACATGGTGCTGATTTGGTGTCTCTAGAGAAGAGTGGGCTTCAAATGAACACACTCATCTCTGCATGCTGCAAGACAAACAGGTAGAACATATTGCTAATTGGTACAACCTTATGGTAAAATATGCAGAAAAGAAAAAGAAAGATATTAATGCTGTATTTTACTTTAAGAAAATCTGATTTGAATCAATGAATAAAACAGCATTTATTAAGTTCTTACTATATGCCAATGCTAAATACTAGGGACTTAAGTCTCTGTAAGCAAAGAATCCAGTTCCTGCCTTCAAGTAGCTTACATTCTAATAGGGGGAAATGAAAGAGGAGGTAGAAAGAAGGGGGAGTAAAAGAGGAGGAGGAGGAGGATTAGCATATAGGAATCATGGTTTGAAAATTTTAAAGTGGACAGAAATTGCCCTTGTGGCCTGGTTCTGAGTAATATGAGGTAAAAGTTCACTTAGAGCCCAGGGTTTCAGGGGAAGAGTTTAGCTTCTGTTTGGGGGGTGGATGGCCAGAGTACCAGAGGTATGGTTTGAAAAAAGGTCAGAAAGTGATCTACAAAAACATATGAAAGGGGCAGATTCCCTTTGATAGGATATCTCCATTTTAGCTTCAAGTGCCTACTCAAATAATTCAAGGAAGTTTTTTTCCTGCAATGAAATTTTCATGATGTAATATTGCATTATATAACCATACAATATCGTATTGTAAACAAGTCATTACATACTTACATATATTCCTACCAATACATGCTGGACTTCCTGGTGATGCACGACAAGCTTGCCTGCCAACACTTGTTTGGTAAGACCTGTTGGTAGATTTGACCACTTATTGGTTGTAACTTGCATTTTGTGTGTGTTTATTTGGAAAGTAGCAATCACTATGACTTTAACACTATTACACAACAAATGAAACATGTATGAATGGTTTTTCAAAATTTTCTTCTCTTCTTACTTTATACTTCCACTGCCCCCTTATTTTTATTCAATGCCCAGTTATACTCGAGGCTACTACCACTCATCTTGGATGGTTCCAGTACACCTGAGGGTGTGGTATTACCCACTTTGGGAACCTATGGACTAGATCAGGGGTGGGGAACCTGCAACCTTGAGGCCACATGTGGCCTTCTAGGTCCTCTGGTAAGGGCTTTTGACCGAATCCAAGTTTTACAGAGCAAATCCTTTTATTTAGGGGATTTGTTCTGTGAACTTTGGATTCAGTCAAAGGGCTGCACCTGAGGACCTAGAGGACCACATGTGGCCTCAAGGTCAAAGATTCCCTACACCTGGACTAGATGATCTCTAAGGCCCCTTTCAATTCTATTACTGAATAACAACTCAGTGAGTTGCTATTATTTGGCTTCGATGTCAGTTGGCATGGCTGGCAAGATACAATCCCACCTCCCCCCTTTTTAATGTGGGAGTACAATGTCAGGAGTCAACAGTTTCTTTATTTCATATAAGAAATGTACATTGTTGTAATGGAATACTTTTGTGTTATAAGAAATGAGGATCAGACAAACTTCTAATAACCTGGGGAGACTTATATAAACTGATGCTGAGTGAAGAGAGCAGAACCAGAACAACTTTGTATACAATTACAGACTACATATGTATGACATATGTGTGACAACTAACTGACTGCCTGGGATCCTCTCAGCAATACAAAAAGACAACTCTGAGAGATTCAAGATGGAAAAAGCTGTCCACATCCAGAGAAAGAATTACAAAGTCTGGATGCAGATTGAAGCAAACTACTTGCTCTCTTGCTTTTTTGTTTTGTTTTGTTTCTTCTGTCTCGTTCACTCCATTGGTTATAATCCTTCTTTACAACTTGACTAATGTTTACTGTGAAGATATTTGTAGAACCTATATTTGATTGCATGCCACCATGGGGGGGGAAAGGGTGGGTGAGAAAATTTGAAACTCAAGGGATTGTGGAACTGAATGTTGTAAACTAAAAGCAAATAAATAAATTTAATAAAAAAAAAAGAAAAAAAGAAATGTACATTGTCTTATTGGTCAATATACTCCTCAGTAATCTCTAGGCTATGAGCTGCCTTAGGATTCACATGTTCCTACTGTAGGTAGTACATAGATCATCTGTAACTTCAAATTTCTTTTATTTTTATACTAAGAAGTTTTGATTTTTGAGTACCCTCTAATGGAGACATATCTGGCATGCAACAAATAGCAATGCTGTGGCAGCATAATTAGCATCTATCTCCATTACTTATCCAAGGATGGCAGACTGCTTCAGACTACTCTGTAAGGAGGCCCCTTGGAAGTTAGTTAGTGAAGGCAGAAAACAGGAATATATTTTCCTTGCTATAGGGTGGTGCCTGGCATGGGGAAAGAGCTGGATTGCATGTTAGAAAAGTATGGAGGGAATGGCAAATGAGGGGACCATTTGGAAGAGGCTAGGAGGGAGAAATAATTTGCTAACTGAGGATAATAATAGCTTACATTTTAAAAGCCCTTTAAGATTTATGCTTATGGTAATTTTATAATAGAAGTTTTGCCTCTGTAAATCAATGATAGTGACAATGCCTACTTTCCCATTTATATAAAAATTTTATGAGAATAATCTATAAGCATCTAGGGTATTTTTGTTAAGGGTATTTAGTAGAGAACATGAAGGATTTCACTAGTGATACTTCACAGGAGGCTATGTATTTACCATAACATAATTGACTCAAAGGCATGTAGAATGCAAGATCATACTGTGCTTGTTTCTTAATTATATAAAATAGCATATGATTATAGAATAAAAGACAGCCTTAATGGAAAGAAGGAAACAAATATTTATTAAGAGCTTAATATGTACAGATGCTGTGCTAAGTGCTTTGTAATTCTTATTTTATTTGATCTTCACAACAACCTTGGAGACAGTAATTTCTGTTATTATTCCCATTTTAAAGCTGAGGAAACAGGTAGATGTTAAGTAACTTGTCCAAGATCACAAAGCTAGTATCTAGGGTCAAATTCGAACTCTCATCTTCCTGTTCCAGGTGCAGTGCTCTGTGCACTAAGCAATGTACCTGCCTCCAAAAAGGTACAGATGTCAAAATTATTCAGGATTTCTTGAAAGATAGAACAGACATAATTTGTATGGTCACAGATATCAAAGGAAGCATAAAATAGAGATGTGCACTGTATTTCTTTTGGAAAATTGCAAAATTCTTTAAATAACTACAAACTTTTACCTGAAACAGAGGCCCACATTTGTAATATCACTATTCCTAGAATATTGTTGTATGGCTGAGTTGTGCAACATGGCAGTCCCTGAAAAAATTGAAACTGAGAACCAATGAGATGGCCATGGAAAGATATATGGCGGGTGTGAGCAAACTGAAACAAATTACAAATAAGGAATTAGGAAAACCTGGTCCTGGAAAGATGTAATAAAAAAAAGTTTTGCAACCTTAAGTACTTAAAGTACATGTAGATGCTTATTATTGTTGTTATCATTACTAGTTAATGAAGAGGATTGAACCTCTACATGGTTCAAGATGTATAAATTATGGTATAAAAACATGATTGGCAAAGGAGGTGATGCAGTCATGTGATGGAAGTGATAAATAACAGATAGAAAGCAACTCCATTGGTACATACATGCTGCCAAGCACTAATATTAACTCCATATGTCAAAGTTACAAAATTTTGAAAATGACAAATTATGTTTTTCACATCAAATTACTTTGTTGAAATAAAAATATGTATCTAAGAAGCTTAGAAATTATGCATAACAAGGATATCAAATAAATGTGAAGCTGATTAAAGGTGTGTCAATGTGATAAAAATGTGTAATAGGAGTTTCAACTGAAAATATAATGGTGCTTCGTGCTTCACACTTAATTATCTAAAGTTCAATAACATGCCTGAAAAATTACTTAAAGTTGGTTACATTTAAGAAAGAACAACACATTGGGAGTAGATGAGGACGTGGAATAGACACAGCAAGGGAAGGTTGTGATGGGTTATGATCTTCTTTGTTGGGAGTATTTATCATTGAGATGACTGATTTAATTAAGTATGGTAGTATAGATTCAACTCCCAGGATGGCATTCCATTTGATGGGAAGGTCATAGACCACTTGTCATAACTACTGACCTATATTGATATTTTCTGTGAAATAAAACATCACCTGAGTATCGTCCCCCGATTGCTCTCCTGGACTTCATGATCCCCAGAAAGTCATCCTCCTCCAAGACCACTTCAGCTTTGAAATTCACAACTGCTCAGCACCCCTTGCCCCTGAGGAGTTTCCTTCTCTCTAGTTGGAGAGGTTGGGGGTGGTGGTGGAAGACATCTAGGAGCTCCTCCCAGATCCTCCACTTGAGGAAGACACCCAGGGAATTCAGCTCATCATTTACCACCTCCTGAGCATCCTCTGCCCTGAAGCTTCCCCACTTTCTCTGGTTGGAGAAGATGGAACATGGAGAGTTCCTACTAGATTCTCCACTATTTAAGGAGGGCATGACAACTGTCTGTGAAGACCTGGAGCAGTTCTGTGGGTAGCATCCTCATTATTATTGTTGTTCCAGAAGTAGATACCATGGAGAAATTGAGAGGGAAGGGTCAACTTTAGGACTTCCTGCCCCAACCCCAACTGGGTACAGTGCTTCTTGTCCAAAGGTCAGGGGAAAAAAATGGGAATGAGAACTCTCAGATGGAAAGGAGCTGGCAGGCAGTAGCACTTCTACAAAAGTCTGATACAATTGGAGGTCCTGAATTTTACATGCAAAACAGGTCTGAGGGTATGACATGATCTTGAGGATCTCATAGGTGGAAGACATCTGAGAGCTGACCCAATGCTAGAGAGGTCTTTTTGCTTTATCTCTAAGAACATACTCATCAAACATGGAGGCAATCATATTCCAGTTGCAGCTGTTGCCACATAAGAGCCTATCCCTTGACCTTTCCCTTTCATGTATGTCTCAGGGTCCTCATTTTGGTGAAGGCAGGAAGTTCTTAGTGCTGAGAGGGAGAGGACTGGATCTGTCGGCAGACCTTCATATACATTTTTCAGGATCTGCTGAAATGTGGACAGAACTGGTTAGGTGGAGAGTTCCACCTATCTTCTGGGCTTTGAGCTCATGGAGCAGGGGAAGGCTAGGGCTTAAGCTGTTCTAGTGCCAGCATAGATAAAATGCAGAGGCTGTTGGCTGCTGCTGCAGCTTCTCTAGGTCAGTTAATTTTATCAACTGCATTGAATATATTGGAATCATTTCCAAGTAAAAAAAATTACGCTTTGCCAGTTTTATGCATGGAGGCTTAGTGTAAATCTTGCTCCATTCCTCCTTAGTGCCCTTCCATAAATATGGAGGGTTGGTAAAGCATGAAACTGGTAAATCATAGTTATTACTGTTATTTTTGCTTGGGAATTCTAAATATATGGAATTAGAAGGCCAACAGGAACAGATCTCAAGGAACCCTTCCCCCATTTCCTAGTTCCTTCCAGGCATTGGACAATATCTCAGTCAGATGCTGATCCCTCATCTCTAGCTATAGTTGCTCCTTTCTGGCTCTTGGGTGCACTACCCTTACTCAACAATAATTAGTTAGAGACCATAAAGACTGCCATTGCTCCCTGATGTATGGTAGGCCTTATCATCTGCCCCTTTTGTCCTCCATATCCTAACGACCACATTGCCTATTCATCTGCCCTGTAGCTGAACCCTCTTCTTTTCCTTAATATGCTTCTTGAGAGCAGAGACTTTCATTTTTCATCTCCAGCACTTAGTACAGTGCTTGTCATATAGTAAGTGATCAATAAATGCCTTTCCATTCCAATTAGAACAGATTTTCAGTTGGAAGAGACCTTGGAACTTATGTATGACACTCCCTCATATTATAAGGGAGAAAACTGAAGCCCAGAGAGGTTCAATTTAGTTGCCCAAGTTTGCAAAGCCTCTGAGTGACAGAACTAAGACCAGAATCCAGATCTCTTGATTCCTGTTCTGGGTCATTTTCCACTACACCATCGGTGTATACACCATTGTTTGAGTTGCCCCATGATTCTGCATGTAAACTTACTGATTAAACAAACTTCACAAAGAGAATGAGAGGTACCTTTGTGTTTTAGTCATGAATCTAAACAAACTGTAAGAATAAAAGTATTTCTAATGCCAGTTATAACAACACAGGGATTTGCTGTGAGGTTTTTTTTTTCTAATTAGCCATATGATAAACTGTATGATCTTACTCAAGTAGTTGTAAAAAATTGTGTCTTGGGGTTGCTAGGTGGCGCAGTGAATAGAGCACCAGCCCTAGAGTCAGGAGGACCTGAGTTCAAATCCAGCCTCAGACACTTAACACAAAACCTAGCTGTGTGACATTGGGCAAGTCACTTAACCCCAATTGCCCTCCAAAAAGCAAAAAAAAAAAAGCAAAAAATTGTGTCTTTTTATTTAAAGGTACTCAGAGTCTATGACATAGTAAAGATAGTCCATATAGCAGTGCTCAGAGGTGACCTGGAATTTTCTATCATACTCATTTGAAAATGAAGGGGGCAGAGGAGACAGCTAGGGAGTGATTGACTGACTACACACGTGATTTTCAACTTTATTATTATTATTATTATTATTATATGCCCCACTTGCACATGGCCATATTTGATGAAGCAACCAGGGTTGTGGTAGTAGATAGGTAAGGAGGATGGAAAGGGTTCATTTAAAAAATGTTAGTGGAGGTGGCACAGTGAATAGAGCACCGGCCCTGGAGTCAGGAGGACCTGAGTTCAAATGTGGCCTGAGACACTTCACATACTAGCTGTGTGACCTTGGGCAAATCACTTAACCCCAATTGCCTTGCTTTCCCCCTCCAAAAAATTGTTAATGGTAAGGATAAGGGCTCAGATTAATTGCCAGTAACTGTCCACATGGATCAAATTTCCAAGATTCTGCTTTTAAAGATTTGTTTATTGCTAGCATGAAAAGGAAGAAAAGAAGAGAGCACAGAAGACAAAGGTAGGATTAATCCTAGTACCATTTTGCATAGGAGAGGGACTAGATTTAAAGGAATGACAAAGGTCAGTCAGTCAATAAGTCAACATTTTACTAAGTACCTACTATGTTCTAAGCCCCGACTGTGTTAAGCACCGAAGATACAAAGAAATGTTAAACAAAAAAAAAAGTTCTTGCTCTCAAAAAGCTCACAGTCTAATGGGAGAGACAACATGCAACTATGTATGATCAAGCTATATATAGGATGGAGTAGAAAATGACAAGTTTAACATGTAAACTGATGCCAAAGGGAAAAGTTCAGTATTTTAAAAACATGCTTTGATTTTATGATCAAATATAAGGGCAAGAAGGGCACCGAAACCCTCTGGGAATCAGTTTGCCACCCCCACCCTCCCATCCCCTTCTCTTTTAATTAATTATATTAACCTAATTTCCATTGGTCATTGTTGTTGTTGTTTGTACGTTGTTCTGAGGACCAATGACATTAGGAAGGTGACATCATGACTTTCAAGTGAATTAGATTTAGGTGAAACAGGGCTGTGCAAAGTCATCAGCCTCACTCTCTCCTCCTGAGCTATCTGAGTCCAGTGGCAAGATGTAGATCAGGACTACTGGAGATGGCCCCTGATGCAGTGGGAGACCTCAGCCTTTTTAAGCTAAAATCTGTCCCAAGTCTCTGTCTGAGGCAATGCCCATTCAGTGATTAAGGCTAGGTAAGATGAGGCAATAAATCATCTCTTTTACCTAGTTTAAAAAATATCAATCTGGGAGGGGAAGATCTGGTTTTCTGACCAAAACAAAAACACTTGCTATTTTCACTCACCCAGAGCTGGCAAATCCAAAAGATGATTGATCATTAATTCAACACAAAGGATCAAATTCTAACTCTCCCTTTCCCCCTCCCCTCCCTTTCTTCCTTGCTAATCATTTCAGTCTTGGCCTTTCTTTTAAGTTTTGTATGTCTCAAGAATTGCTCATGATGTTCTGGTGCCCCTAATGTTCTTTTACCCTTAGAACAAAATATTAAGCACAACATTTTACTTTTAAAGCTCTTTACTCTCTTTCTGGAATTATTATTTCAAATTACTTTCTTTCAGGTACTCCGTGTTCCACTGAAAATGGCCTTCTTGCTATTCCTCACACATGGCATTCCATCCCCTGTCTTTGTTCATCCTCTTCTCACCTCTGCTTCATAGAATCCCAAGCTTCCTTCAGTGCTTACCTCAAGTACCACCTCATAAAGGAAGCCTCTCCTGATTGTCCCCAGGTAGTACCCTATCCCTAAGAAATTACTTTGAATATATTTTGTATACATTTCTCCCCCAAAATGTGAGCTTCTTGAGGGCTAAGACTGTTTAGTTTTTATCTTTATGTCCTGGAGCACTTAGCACAGTTCCTGGGATGGAGAAAATGCAGAATAAATATTTGTTTAATAGAATCGAATTAGACATAAAAATTCTAGGCAGTTCATCCTGAAACCTTTTTACAACCCAATGTATGTGATCAAGATGTGAAAAATCAGTAACTCAGAACTCTGACATGACATGTTCCCAAATGCATTTATTCTCCTTTTAAAATGTGTGAGAGTTAGTACTTTAGTCAAGCACTGTCAGGGACGGATGTCTCCTGCCTGTTCTCCATGGATGTGTCCCCTTCATTAGGCACACTCTGTAGAGTTCTGCAGGATTGACTTTGGTGCTGGCCAAAATTTGCTTGCTTTAGGGAAGAATCTATTTTTACATGGCTAATAGTTAGTTCTTCATGTCAGGAAATCAGGTCAGGTAAACACTCTCTGCTAAAGTCCCTAATTCTGTCTGGAGGCACTGGGGCCTGTTTAGAATCTTGGCCTAATTTAGAATAGCAACCTTTGAAAGCCATTCAGGGAAGTGACATGACCTAGTTGTCCCAGTCTCCGCTACATCTTCAAAGTCATTCTCTTCAGAAGTCTCTCCCACAGGTGTCAGAAATAAGTTGGAGCTGTGCCTCCCCTGTAAAGGTACCTCTTCTGCTTTGTTCACAAAGGTTTTCATTCTGCAATCTGTTCATCTGAACAGTGTAATTATAGCAGTACCCAGCTCACCAGGCCAACCATTAGGCACAGAAATCTAATAATGTATCAATTGGTCTTGAAGACAGAGACCGTCTCAGAGATGTTTCAAACTGTTCAGTCTCCTCTGAGGAGGAGGTGTGTTCTGATTTCTGGTGGATTTTGAAAATCCCAAACCATTTCTTTAAATTGCTCTTAGATGCCTCTCCTTTGTGGCAAGATGCTGAATCACTAGGACAAAATACATTAAATGAACTGCATATTCTTTGATATACTAATGAATAATCCATGTGAGCCTGATTATCTGACCCCTGGCTGCAAATACTGACAGTTTGAAATCTTGCATAGGATTTTTAAATTACTGTGCTGGAGAAACCAAACATCAAAATCATTATTATGCTGGGGAACTAGTCAAATGCAAGTGGACTTCAAGAACAAATATAAATGATGTATTTAATCTTTGTGACTTGCCAAGCCCTCTATTTCAATTATGGGATGATAGATTTTGAGCTGGAGGGGAAACTTAGAGGTCATAGAGTCCAAAGCTATAATTTTATAGGTGAGGAAACTGAGGCCCAGAGAGATTAAATGACTTCTCCAAGGTAATAGAAGTTAGAGCTAGGATTTGAACTCCCAATCCAGATTCCTCTCCACTGTATCACACAAACTACCTGAAACTTAGAATAGAAATGTGTAGAGAGGAGGGAAACAAAAATAAATAGTGAAAAACCACTCGAAATCTAGAAAGACCTTTGTGCACATTGAAGACTTAGAATATATGCTATAATAGAACTTTAACTGGGGCCTCAAAACTGCAACCCTTAAACGACAGGAACTTTTTCTTGTATATGGTATTTAGAAGAAGAGACAAATGGTGAGAAATAAGTTTGTATTAGAGATTTACAAAAAGAAAGAAAATACCTTACAGATTAGAGCCTGGAGCAGTATCCCTTTACCCCAACCACTGACAAGTCCTTCTTCTCTAGAGAGCTGTGATCATGTATGATGAAAGGCAACGTATTGTAGTAGAAAGCACACTAGCATGGGGGATAACAGATCTTGGCTCTAGTATCAGACCCTCTCTTAGCTAATTATGTGACTTTCTGATAATCATCTTACATCTCTGGTCATCAGTTCCTTTATTTAGAATACAAAGACTCAGAGTGAGTTGGAAAATACTTCACAGAACAACTGGTTCAGGGGTTCAGATCCTCAGATCCCCCAAGGTGTCCATGGATAGATTTCATGGGGTCTAGGAACTTATATTGGGAAAAAAATCCATCTTTATTTTAAAAAATAATTTTTTTTGTTGTAACCATCATTTTGTGAACATCTCCCCATTCCTCCCCATCTTGGGTAAATTTGCCTAGGAGATTTGCCTGAAACAAAGCCAGCCTAGGAGACCTGCCCAAACCTGCCACCTGGAACCCATATCCCGCCCCCTCTCCCAGTTCCCAGTTACTTGGGGACTTTCCAGTTGGGCAACAAACAGGTCCTCAGGCAATTGGCTTCTGTATTTTCCCTGATCGCTCATAACTGTCAAGTTGTGGCTTCTGCTTGGTAACAGTTATGTTGTGGCTTTTGTCTATATAACCCCCAAGATGTATATGCTGGGGGCTGCCTGAATTGGGTACATGACCCCTGGCAGTCACTGACTTCATTAAAGCTCCATTTCAAAATGATTAATGCTCTCACTCGATGATTCTCAGTACAACAATTCCTTTGAAATTCTATGTATTTTATGCATTTAAAATTATTTTGAAAAGGGGTTCATTTGTAGGCTTTACCAGACTTCTGAAGAGGACAAAAGATGAAAAAAAAGGTTAAGAACCTGTGGTGTAGTTCAAGCCACATCTGTATAGAAGTCTCATCTATGATATCTGACAACTGGTGATCCAATTTCTAGTTGGAGACCTCCAGTGATGGGAAACACTGCTTCTTGGAGCTGGCTATTCCACACCTCTGATTGCTGGGAAGTTTTTGCTTATATCAAACAGAAATCTGCCTTGTTGCTACCTTCACATATTATTCCAAGTTCTGCCCCCTCCCCCCAGGTCAAGCAAACCAAGTCTATTCCTTGTTTCACATGGGAACTCTTCAAATACTTGAAAGCAGCTATTCTGATCCTCCCAGGTATAATATTCTACAGGCTAAGCATCTACTACAGCTTCAACCAATCCTTTTTTGATGTGGTTTCCAGTCATCTTATCCAATGTAGTATAAGGAGGACTCGATTTAAGGCCAGAAGATGTGGCTTAGAATCCTTGCTCTGCTGTTTACCAGCTGGGTGACCTTGGGTAAGTCTCTTAACCATGCTGGGACTCAGTTTCCTCATCTATAAAATGTAATGATTGTGCTGACTAAGGTCACTTGCAACTTTGATTTTGATTACCCTCCTCTGAATGTTTTCATTTGTTAAAATGTGGTACCCAGAATTGAATACATGGGGTCTGATCAGGACAGATAGAGTACAGGCTGTACTATTGCCTTCCTCATTCTGGACTCTTTACCTCTAATAACGAAGCCAGAGGTTGTTACCTTTTTGACTGGATGTGTGAGGAACAGCCAGAAGGCCAAGTTGACTGACCTAAAGAGCATGTGAATGAGAGTAATTTATAATAAGGCTGGAAAGGTAGATTGCAGCCAGATCTGAAGGGCATTGAATGCCAAACATCCATATTGTTGATTCATATGAATTAACTTTCTAACAGTACCTCTCCAGTCTAATGACTTGATAGTTGATTTTTTGAACCCAAATGTAGGAATTTACATTTGTCCCAATTAATTTTTATTTTTCTTAGATAAAGACATTCTTGTGTCAAGACATTTTTGTATCCTGTCTCTATCATCTAACATGTTAGTTATTCTCTCCAAATTTTGTGCCTTCTGCAAATCTGACAAATATACCATCTATGCTTTCAATGAAGTTATTGATTAAACATATTAAATAGCACAGGGACACAGACAGATCCTTCAGGAACTCCAATAAAGACATTATTCCAAGTTGATATCCAACTATGTTTTGGGTCCAGTCACTCCACCAGTCACAGAGACACTTAACAGTCCATATGTCTCCATATTATGTTCAAAGATTTCAGGAAAAAAAAACTATAAAATTCTATGTTACAACATTTTATGGCAGTCCCCAGATCTATCAGTCTGCTAACCCTGATAGAACCTCAAAAAGGAAAGGAGGTTGGTTTGGAATGGCAAAAAGTCATCATTTCCCTCTCCCCCTGAAAGTTCCCATTGTTACCAATTTGGTATCTATTCCTCCTTTATTAATTAAAATTGATTTTAGAATATAACACCCAATTGTTTAGATTTGGTTAACATAAAGGTTAGCATCCTTTAGTGTCTTGAATTCTATTTTTATTGGACCTTGTTAGAAGTATTTTATCCCTACCAATGCAGATAGGTGGTGCAATGGGTAGAATTCCAGGACTGGAGTTAGGAAGACTCATCTTCCTGAGTTCAAATCTGGCCCCAGACATTTACTACCTATGTGACCCTGGGCAAGTCCTTTAGCCATGTTTGCCTCAATTTCTTCATTTGTAAAATGATCTGGATAAGGAAATGGCAAACCATTCCAATATATTTGCCAAGAAAATTCCAAATGGGATCATTAAGATGAATCATAAAATCATTAAGTTGAACACAACTCTCCCTAAAAGCCTTAAGCTAGATCCAGAAATCTAAATCCAGTTCTCAGACACCATCTTATAAACCATTTATTTACTTTCCAACCTACTCTTTTAAAGCCCCTAAGAGTTAGTACTTCTGCTATCCCAAGCAGCAAAATTTCTTCATGTTTGATTTATATATATATTTGGTTGTAGTAGTGGCTATTCTGCCACTTGAAGGCAAAATGTGTTGTAGTTTACCTGGGCTTCTCCAGTACCCTTATGTGAGATAGGATTATCTAATCTTTGTGGTTGGCTCAAGCCCCAAATGAACGTGTTTCCATAATTTTAGGGGTCCATAGCACAGTTCTACATAACCACTCAGATTAACTTTTGCAAAAGAATATTTACTTCAAATGTATATAAATGTTCCTCCTGATCCTAGGGGGGCATAATTCCCCTCATATTCTCTCAGTCTCTGGATAGGGGAGGCAGATTAGGTTCACAGTTTACCTCAGTTACTATATATCCAAATTCCATGCCAACTTCTGGGGTCCAGAGTGCCTAAAAGCGAAAGAGGAAGGTGGCCTTTCTTGCAATGGGTGAACAGGGCTTTCACCCATGATACCACTGGAAAAAAAGATTGCCTCTGTAAGGCAGATTTAAAATTCTGACACCAGACCTTGGCTATGCAGGCATTAAAGAGAGCTTGCTCCCACCCACATGGCATGGAACAAAGAATGTTTTGTCTCTGAACCAGATCCATAGATTCTCTAATATTGTTGCCCCCATTTTAGGTGACTTGGGTATCTGTCAGAGCCCCATTACCTTGTATAGACTTATTTTGAAAAATTTTTATATGTATTGTTTTCTTCCAGTAGAGTCAAGTCCCTAAGGACTCAGATTGTTTCAGTTTTGTCTCTATTCCCAGGGTGTCTGGCACATAATAAGACTTTACTAAATGCTAACTGAATTAAACAACAAATATCAGAGCAAAACCAAAAGACAGTAATACTTTGAAAACATGAGGTATCTAGACACCAAAACAACTAAGCTTGAAAAGAGAGTTTTATGAAACAGCTTTAGAATTTTCAGCCTCCCTATAAACTATATGTAGTAGTTTTTTGTCCTTATTTATTGAGGAGGACCAATGACATCAGGAGGGTGATGACTTGCAAGTGAATTGGATTTAAGTGAGGCAGAGCTGTGCAAGGTCACCAGCCTATTCTCTTCTCTAGGGTCATCTGAGTCCAATGGGATGACTGGAGATGACCTCATATGCAGTGGGGAAACCTTGGCCTATTTAAGCTACAATCTTTCCCAGGTCTCAGTTTGTCTGAGGCAATGACCATTCAGTGATTTAAGGCTAGGTAAGAAATGAGGCTAAAGATGGCCTAGTTTGCCCCACCCCCCACACATAGACAATCAAACTGGGAGGGGAAAACCCTCAGAGTTTCTGACCAGAACAGAAAAAGTTTGCACTCCCTCTGAGCCATCAAAACCCAAACTATGACCAACTGATGCTTGGGCTGGGATCTATTATTGGCTAATCTGTGAGTGCCAGAGTGATTTGGGTTTAAAGACATAGTCAAGTAGCTCCATTTGAATCCTAAAGGGCTTTATCAAAGCCTAATTTTCCAGTTCTCTATTTCAAGAAATCATAAATGAAACTACATGGGACAGAAGTGTTCATTATCCCAGGTTTTTTTTAATGGTAGCATAAATAAGTGGGGAAGAGAAGAAAAAGTATATAGAAGCAGAGTCTGAATACCTTTTTTTGGGAAGTCATACAATAATATTGCCTGGAAATACTGGAAATGGAGAGCTAAGTATAGATTTATATAATTCATAGCTACTATCAGAGTGTGAATTAAAGGAAGCCAGGGACCTGTCCCCAAGGCATGTATGATCAATCAATCAGAGAATGATAATAAAGGTCATATCGTGGTCTTCAGTCATGGGATTTGTTTCCAACCCAGGTGCACTTAACTTTATCCTCTGACACTTCTTCATTTTGACCCCTCCCTCCACCTGCCAGTTACAAAACTCCCCCTTCCTACACTGGGAGTTGTCTCCTCAGTGCATATATAACCTACACTTACCTGCCAATCTGGAGGGTACCATTGGGAAAAAAAACAAAACAAAACAATTCTTCCTCATCTTTAGCACATCTACCTTTTGCTCCCAGATCACCTTTGATTACTTGCTGTCTGTTCCATCCAAATTGTGTTACTTGCTGTTTTCCATATAGCAAGTATGGGGAAATTATGGCTGTAAGCAGCACTCCTCAGAGCACAGGCTCTAGGTCCCAGGCAGTGGCTAATAATTGAATTCCCCTTATCCCCACTTTTCATTTTGGATGGCACAGAGTGAGTCACATAGGTTGTGCAGACATGAAAGGCTTACAATGTATATCACAGATCATTTTACATTGTCTTTCCGCCAAGACTCATCCACTTCTAAATTTCTTTATTTGTGTCAAGGACACTGCCATCTTTCTAGCAACCAACCACACTGTTATCTGTGATCTTATCTTCAGTATAACCTCTGTGTCTTCTTGAACTTCTAGCTCTTACTCTCTGCATATATCCAATCAGCGGCTGAGTCATGGTGTTTCCACCTCCACATTTTTTTTTTGTCTGCTCCCCTTCCCAAGTCCAACACACCACCCTCATTCAGGTCTTCATTACTTTCCTGTGGACTATTGCAATGGCCTCCTAACTGATCTCTCTTCCTCAAGTCACTATGCTCTCTTCTATGCCCCTGCCAAAGTTCTTAAAGTAGAGATCTAATCATGTTGCTCCCTTCCTCAATTAGCTTGAGGGGCTCCTTATTGACTCTAAGATCAAAAAATATTTTATATTTGTTATCCTTTTAAAATTTGTTTGTATAAGTTTGAAAATATACAAAATTATTAGTAGAGCAGTACATGTATGTAATACATACTTATGTTATACATAAGTAATATATGCATTTTAAGAGTATATATATATGAATACATATTTATATATCTATATACACATACATGTATATTGAGTATGTATATATTTATAAATATATTTTTATCTATGTCTATATGTAGATAGATTCACACACATTTAACTTAGGTAGAATTGTCATTATTATTATATTGGCTTGACCTACTGATGAAAAATTAATATTTCTACAATTGTTTAGATCTGTCTTTATTTGTTGAAAAGTGTTCTGTTCATATTGTCCCCGGGTTTGGCAGGACTCCTTCTTTACCTATTTTTTCAATTAGTTTTTTTTAGCATTGGTATTAAGTGTTCCTTAAATGCTTGGTAAAGTTTACTTAAAAATTCATCTGGTCTTGGGGATTTTTTTCTTAGGCAGTTCATTGATGTCTTGTTCAATTTCTTTTTCTAAGATATGGTTATAGAAGTATTCTATTTATTCTTCTGTTAATCTGGGTGGCTTATATTTTTGTAAATATGTATCCATTTTTCTTAGATTGTCAGTTTTACTGGCATATATCTGGGCAAAATAACTCATAATAATTGCACTAATTTTATCTTCAGTTTTGATACATTCGATCTTTTTTATTTTTGATACTGGTAATTTAGTTTTCTTCTTTCTTTTCTCAAAAATCAAATCAACCAATGGTTTATCTTATTTTTTTCACAAAACCAGTTCCTTCTTTTATTCTTTTAATTCAATAGTTTGGTTTTTTTAACTATGAATTTTGTTAATCTATCTTCTGATTTTCAGGATTTCTATTTTGGTCCTTAATTGGAGATTTTAATTTGTTCTTTTTCTAGTTTTTTTTAGTTGCATGCCTAATTTATTCATCTGCTCTTTCTCTCTTTTATTGATGTATGCATTTAAAGATACAAAATTTCCTCTAAGTACTTGCTTTAGTTAACGTTACACAAAGTTTGGAATATTTTCTCATTGTTGTCATTCTCTTTAATGAAATTATTGGTTGTTTCTATGATTTGTTCTTTGACTAATTCATTCTTCAGGGTTAGATTATTTAGTTTCCAATTAACTTTTAATCTAGGCTTTCACAGCCATTTATTAAATGTAATTTTTATTTTATTATGGTTGGAGAAGGGTGCATTTATGCTATATAAATTGTTTTCTGCATTTGGTTGCGAGGTTTTCATGCACTAGTCCATGGTTAATTTCTATGAAGGTGCCATGTACAGCTCAGAAAAAGTTATACTCCTTTTTATTCTCATTCTCATTGACTCTCTGCTTCCTCCTGTAATTCAATTAACTTTTATTTTAAGAATTTGCATGCTATGCCATTTGGCACATGTAAGCTTTGTATTACTATTACTTCACCATCTACAACTCCTTTTAGCAAAATGTAGTTTTCCTGCTTATCCTTTTTAATTGGTATGCTTTTGCTTTGTCTGAGCTCATGATTGCTACCCCTGCCTTTTTTACTTCAGTTGATACATAATAGATTCTGCTCCAGGCCCTTTTTTTTTTTTTTAACTCTGTGTGTGTCTGTTCTTTTCAAGTGTGTTTCTTTTAAAGAATGCATTTTTAGATTATGGTGTTTAATTCATTCTGCTGTTCATTTTTGTTTTATGGGTGAGTTTATCCCATTTACATTCACATTTATAATCACTAACTGTGTATTTTCCTCCCTCCTGTTTTCTTCCATTTGTCCTTCTCTCTCTCTCTTTTGATCCTGTCCCTCCTCTAAAGTCTGTTTTGCTTTTGAGCACTGCCTTCTTTTATCTGTCCTTCCTTTTATCACCCCCCTCCCCCACTCCTCTTTATCACCCTCCCCTACTACTTCCCTGTTTGGTAAGACAGATTTCTATTACCAGTTGAGTTTGTAGATATATTTTACCCTCTTTGAATCAATTTAGATATGAGTGAGGTTCAAGAATTTCCTCTTTTACCAAACTGTTAATTGTTTTTTCCATAATTTTCTTCCTTTACTTTCATTTCTTTACCTTATTTTTCCTATACCATTCATTTTATTTTATTTTTTAGCTAAAGTATATTCTTTTCTTTTTTAATTTATAGAATAAAACAAGCATTTATATAACATAGTATAATAAAAAGATAGTATAATAAATCTATTATGTAACTTGCTATTCCCTTTCAATATATAATAATTTTATGTAGTATAAATTTCTATACTATTTATATAGTATGAATTTGATATAGTATTTATTATGTAGTATAATATATAGTATGAATTTTTCCCTTTTTTCCTCCTTCGCCCCAAAGATGGCTACCAGTAGACATAAATGTGTGTGTGTGTGTGTGTGTGTGTGTGTGTGTGTGTGTGTGTGTGTAAAATTATTCTATACCTACTTCTATTTATCAGTTCTTTCTCTGGATGAAGATTGTATCTTCTTTCATATGTCCTTTGTATTTAATTTGGGTATGTATATACCATATACATATATAGCAGTAAAATAACTTAATTCTTCAAAATTGTTCTTAAAACAATAATGCTGTTACTATTTCACTCTTCTTTTTTCCATGAAAGTCTATCCACGTTTTTCTAAGATCATAGAACTTATAATTTCTTATAGCATAGTAGTATTCCATAACAACCATATACCACAACTTGTTCAGCTATTCCCCAATTCAAATGCATCCTTGTAGTCTCTAGTTTCACAAAGAGAACTGCCATAAATATTTTAGAACATATAGGTTCTTTCCCCTTTTCCCTAATATTCTTTGGAAATAGACAAAGTAGTGTTAGTGCTGAGTTAAAGGGTATAGGCAGTTTAATAACTCTTTGGGCATAATTCCAGATTACTCTCCAAAATGGCTAGATCAGTTCACAGTTCAACCAACAATGAATTAGTGTCCCATTTCTCCCCATATCCTCTCGAGCTAATATTTCAAGATTGTTTTAATTTGCATTTCTCTAATCAATAATGATTTAGAGCATTTTTTCCACTCATTTGATTTTGAAAATAAATTTTTAATCTCTTTCAGGAATTCTTATTGGACTTCTGTTCAATTTACATTTTTTTCTATGAGGCTTTGTTTGTAACTGTTTTGACTTCATTGTCTTTTCCTGAGTTTGTGTTTCTCTCTTCCCTGTCACCAGAGTAGTTTTTTATGGTCAGGTTCTTTCTGTTGTTGTTTGCACAAAAATTCCAAACCCTCTAGAACTAGCTCTGAAAAAAGCAGTGCAAAAAAGTCCTTGAAGCACTTCCCTTCATCCCACACATACCATCAACAGAGCCCAACATTAACACAAAGTTTCATCAAGAAATAAGGTCAAAAAAGAGCAAACAACTAGATGCCAGGCATTGTGCTAGGATACAAAAACAAAAATGAAACAATTGCTATCTTTAAAAATATCAGTTCTGTTGGAGAAGATGACACGTACACATGTAATCCAATAAAGATTACATGACTGTCACTGTATACTGTTTACTAAAACAAGAATTTAGGATGCTTTAGACAGTAATCTTTGGCATTTGAAAACATTTTCAACACAGGTATTTCTGCTTGAAAATTTAATTAACCAAGGAAATCATTCTCCAAATATTCTCATTAAATAGACTTCTTCTAGAACAAGAAGGCAAAGCAGAAATAGAAAAAATCCACCAAGCACCACCTGAAAAAGATCCTGGGAGGAAAACTGACAGGACTATCACAGCCAAATTTCAAATCTCCCAGGTTAAGCAGAAAATATTGGAAGCAACTAGAAAAAAATAATTTAAATACCATGGAGCTAAAATAAGGATTACTTAAGACCTAGCAGCTACTATGTTGAAGGACCCTAGGTCTTGGAATACTATATTTCATGGAGCAAAAGAGCTGTGGTTATGACCAATGGTAATTTACTCAACAAAGTTAAGTATATCCCCCTTGAGTGAAGGAAAAAAAAATGGACATTTAATAATCTCAAATACTTTCAGATTTTTGTGACAAAACCCCCAGAACTTAATGTAAAATTTGAAATATAATATCTAGAAAAAATCCAAGGTAAACATTAAAGACCATTTATAAGGGACTCAATAAGGTCAAATTGTTTACTTCACATATGTGAAAATATTAGCAGTACTCTTTTGATTGTCATTATTTGGGTAACTTGAAAGAAAGGCATGGGCTAGGCTGAGTATGAAGGGATTATTCTAAAAAAATAAAACTGTGTAGGGAGAGATAAAAAGAAGCAATTATCTCATACAAATGAATCATAAAAGGAAAATTTGATAGAGAAGAACTAGTAGGAGGGAGGGTGGGTAGTGCTCAAACATTAATCAGGAATGGGTTAAAAAGAGAGCAACATATATATGTAAAAGGGTATAAAATTCTTCTAAATTCAGAAAAAAAGAGGACAAGGGGATAGGATGGGGGAGAAGATAACGGAGGGATTCTTAGAGGGGTGGATAGGTTAAGGAATAGGAGGGTAAGGTAGTGGGTAGAAGTAAAATGGCAGTGAGGAAAGATAAGGCAAATAGAGTGAGAAGGATAGTGAGGAAAAATAGGAAGAAGGAAAATACACAAGCGATTGTAGTTTAGAATGTTAATGGGATGAATATACCCATAAAATAGAAAGGGATGGCAGATTAAAAATTTAAATCAACAATATATTGCTTTTAGGAAACGTTATAAAAATGAGAGATACACACAAAGATAAAATGAAGGGCAGGAGTAGAATTTAGTATTAAAAAAGCAGGGATAGTAATCATGATCTCAGACAAAGTTAAAATTAGAACAGATTTAGTCAAAAGTGAAAAATGAAGAAACTACACTATGTGTCAGCAATATTATAGAACATTTACAATACTTAGACAGCATAAAATACCTGAGTATATACCTGCCAAAATAGACACAGGAACTATGTGAATATAAATTTAAAACACTTTTTATACAAATAAACTTAGATTCAAATAATTGAAGTAAAATTTATTGTTCATGTGTTGGCAAAGCCAATATAATTTTTTAAAATGACAATTTTACCTAGCTAATCTATTTATTCAGCATCCCAATTTAATTTCTAAAATTATTTTACTGAGTTAGAAAAAATAATAACAAAGTTCATTTGGAAGAGCAAAAGGTCAGGAACTTTAAAGATACTAGGGGAAAAAGATGCAAGTATATTCAGCTAGAGTATATTCAGCAGTATTATGCCTTAAACTACATTATAAGACAAGAGCATTGTTGAAGTGTAATGAGGATAATTACAATTATTTTAAATTAAAACTTTCTTGTATAAATAAAAACTATGTAGCCAAGAACAAAAGGAATACAGAAAATTGAGAAAAACCCAATTGTGGTGGAATATTTTTGTGGTGTTGGAAATAAAGAGCTGGTGAATTTAGAAAAGCATGGAAAGACTTGGACTTGTGAAGGAAGATGCAATCCATCTTCAGAGAAACAGATGACTGGTGGAAATAAGCATAGTACGGTCTTAAATATATGTGTATGTATATAGATATCTATGTATATGCATACTTATACCCATCCATAACTGTAGCCATCTTTAGGGTTGGGGGATAGGGAGGGAAAAGAAATAAAGCAAAAAGTGCACAGCAGAGAACAAAAGAAAACCAATAAGGGAGCAAAGAAAAGCTGGGAAGCTTTGAAAACAATATGTGGTATTTATTATATAAATTTTCATGAAATGGAAATTTATTGTCTTATATTGAATCCTCTTATATATGTTGTTTACATGGTAATGTTTTTTTTTCTTTTTTCATTTTGCATTTAAGTTTAAGATTTAAAAATTACAACAAAATTAAATAGACTTTCATCGAGATGATGTTCTTATCAAAAAGAAGGAGTCATAATTCCTCTCTTCAAAATCCCATTTACCTTTTGAGGGATCAGTTTTAAAGGTGGCATGAGCATGGTCATAGGCTTTCCTTTGAGGCTAAAGACAACCACACAAATACTGAAAGCAATGTTACCCTAAACATGGTAGGGACTCAATAAATGCAATTTGTTGATTAAATGAATCATTAAATGAATTAAATGAAACAGAAAAGAAAGCTAATTTTGGAGTCAGAGAACCTGGGTTCAGAGCCTAGCTTGACTTGCTATCTGTATGACATTAGGAAAACTGTGTGGTATCATAATATAACAGATTAAAAGGGAAGGGACTTTAAGGGCCACCTAGTCCAGATTCTTCATTTAAGAGGAGAACCTGAGGCCTAGAGGCCTATTGACTTGCTCAAGGTCACACAGGTAGTGTGACAGAGAATTTTATTTCCCAATCTAGCCCCCTTTCCACTGTGCCATGCTGACTCTTAAATTTTTACAGGGTCTCATCTACAGAATGTAGGACTTGAAATAGAGGGACTAAGTGCCCTTCTAATCTATGATCCTTTGAACTTAGGAACTCAGTTCCCATCCCTTTCTCTCCTCCCCTCCCCTCCCTTTCCTTCTTCCTTTCCTTTTCCCTTCTCTCCTCTGCTTCTCCTCCCTGTTCCTTTCTTCCTTTTCCTCTCCTTTCACCTTTCACTTTCTTTTGTGTCTTCCTTTTCCTATCTCCTCCTCCACTCCCTTTTTCTCCCCTTTCCCTTCTCCTCCCCATCTCCTTCCCCTCCTCTTTTCCTTTTCCCTTTCCCCTCTTGTCCTCCCTTTCCTTTCCTTCCTCCCCTTCCCTTCTTCATTCTCTCTTTTTCCCTCTTTCCTCTTCTTCTCTCCTCCCCTTCCCTCCCCTCTTCTCTTCTCATTTGGTAATACCCTGCCAGCTTGGTTGACCAGGTCTTTCAGCAAATATATAAATACAAAATATAGTTAAGATATGTGTGGTTTGATTAGACTTGATGTCAGGGTTCTTTAATAGATGACATTAATGTAAAAATCACAGTGGTGCATCCAAGCCTAATCCATCTGTTGTCACTAATGTTATCATTTTATACTAGCATCATCATTCCGTGTCATACCACTGAGACAATCACAATGGTAGCACAGGGTTTGATTATATGAACAGAGATCTATATGAAAGATCTGTTATATTATTAGTGTGGAGGGTTCCCACTGTGGGAACTTTGACTATGTGTGCAAATCGCAAACCATCTATGAAAACAGATAAATCCTAAATAGTGGTCTAGGCCCATAGGAGTTGAATGATTTTTCCATGGTCTAGTTAGTATCAGAGCTAGTTAGTATCACAGGCTGTACTTGAATCCTGGCTTTCCTGATTTCAACTTCAGAACTCTAACCATTAAGCAATCCTATCTTTATACCAACCTTATACTGATTGAGTAGGCAAAAGAATTGGCCCCAATAAGTTATAGGATAGTTCACTATTAGTGTTTCTCAAAGTTTTGGGATGAATGAGGAAATCTCAAAATAAGATTGAATTTAAAGGCTACTTTATGGGATTTCTTTCTTTTTAAAATACCAACATGTATCCATTGGACATCAGCCTGTCAGGCATAGAAGTCATGAATTGGCAGTCATTTGGGGGTCAATCAGCTTGGGATACACAAAAAGTTCATTAATAGTTTTCCATCTAGTCTCCTTGATCTTTGTTACATAAAGGAACTAAAAATGTCACAAAATAGTACAATATCACAGTGATTGTGAGAGGCATGACATTGGGACTCTTCATTTTTCCCTCTGGTGTAGTCATGCTGGCTGTGTGTGATGTTAAATATATCACTAAATGTGGTCTGGTACTTTAGGCATCCAAAATGCTGACAGAAAATCAGGAATAAGACCTCTAACTGCAAAGACAACCTAATTCACCTTGCTTTTATGCATTCTTATTATTCAAATATTCCCAAAGGTTTGAGCTGAGAGTGTCAACAAGAAAATCAATAACCAGTAGAGGACTATATAAAGTTATAAAATAGGCTGAAGAGAACATGTGGATACTTGGGAATATTCTAGTACAACCCTGATAAAATCAGTTTGCCAAAAAAAAAAAAACAAAAAAAACCAAAAACCCCAAACTTGGCAATAACAAGAAGTTTGTGACTAAGGATGACTAATGTGTCTCAGTTAAGAACAAGTCCTTTCTGATTAATCTAATCTGATACATCAAGGGGATGAGATAAATGCAATTTATTTTGACTTTAAGAAGACTTAATTCTGTCATAGTCATAGTTGCTTGTCATAGTTATTGATCAGCTAAAAAAATATTATCTAGGTCACACAGCTGGCTGGAGGATTGTGGCTGTATGATGTCAAACATCTGGATGAGAAATTCTGCCCATTACCCAGATGGCCTATATGGATGGGCATCTCCATCTCAATATTTGACAACCCAAACTCTTTGTCTAGCATGCTGAGTTCTGCTCTGGCTTCACAACTGAAGAACAAGGAGAAGATTCAGAGAGGAGCACTAGAGATTAATCAAATACTGAAATGGATCTGCAATCCCATTGATGAGTATATTTTCTCCATGAATCTAGATTGCTCCACATCCATGCCTACCCATGTTATGCCTTCATATAAATTGGCTATAGTGGATTAACCTACTATTATGAGGGAAGGCAGGCAGGCAAGCAGGAAAGAAGGAAGGAAGGAAGGAAGGAAGGAAGGAAGGAAGGAAGGAAGGAAGGAAGGAAGGAAGGAAGAAAGGAAGGAAGGAAGGAAAGGGGCTGCAGTACTTAACTGGAACTGGCCAACTGTGTCCCTGGTGGGGCAGCTACTACTGTCAGATTGTTGTTTGTCCTTCATTCCTGCAAGTCAAGACATCGCCTTCCTGATGTCGTTGCTGCTCTATCATTACTAGCTGTCCTACGACCTCAACTGAAGACTGAAGTCAAGAGAAAAATGTATTTTTTTTTCTTTTTGGAGGGGGGTAAGGCAGGGCAATTGGGGTTAAGTGACTTGCCCAAGGTCACACAGCTAGTGTTAAGTGTCAGAGGTCGGATTTGAACTCAGGTCCTCCTGACTCCAGGGCCTGTGCTCTATTCACTATGCCACCTAGCTGCCCTGAGGCTAAATGTTTTTATAAATATTATCTCATTTGATCCTTCCACTAAACTTGTGAGATAGGTGCTATTATTATTCCCTTTTCACAGTTGAGGAAACCAAAGCAAACAGAGGTTAAGAGACTTGCCCAGGGTCACATAGCTATTTTCTGAGGCTGAGTTTGAATTCCAGTCTTTCTGACTCAGGCTTAGTACTCTATCCCCATACCAGCAGTCATTAATTGCATTGGAGATATCTGTATCTTAAGCAAGCAGATTAAGAAAATAAGGAGTGGCTGGAGAAGCAGGAAGAAGGAGTTTTCATCCAATATTTCCTGCCTAGGTATGAGAGTTGCTCAGGGAATGAAATAAGGGGAGAGAGTCACAAACTGTAGGAACTGGGGACAGAAACAGTTCTTTGCCACAGACACTAAATCCCTATAAGAGCCCCATCCCTAGGCTTTTGGGTCAGCCTATATTCTCCATTCTATTGGAACTTAATAATAATAATTCATTTTATGTGGCATTTTATGGTTTTCACAGTGCTTTCTTCACAAGAATTATTGTGAGATTGGTAATAAAATATTATTGTCTGTATTTTGCTGATGAGAAAACAGGTTCAATGATGTCATGTGATTTCCACAGTCACACAACTCACTACTGTCAGTCAGAAGACAAAACCAATCTCGTTTGGCTCCAAGTTGAATGTTCTTCATGCTTAAGAATTATTAGGTAACTACTATATAGCAAAAAATTAATTTCTGTATCATACTGTTTTGACAGCAAGGTGGTACAGTGGAGCTCTGAGTGTGGAGTAAGGAAGAACTGAGTTCAAATCCATCCTCGAATACTTCCTGATTGTGTGATCCTGGGCAAGTTATTTAACCTCTGTCTGCCTCAGAATCAACCTTGCAGGATTGTTATGAAGATCAAATGAGAAAATAATTGTAAAGCAATTATTATTGTGTCTGGCACATTGTTGTTGTTTAGTTATGTCCAATTCTTTGAGACCCTGTGGACCATATTCTCCATGGGGTTTTCTTGGCAAAGATGGTGGAGTAGTTTGCCATTTCCTGTTCCTGTGGATTAAGACAAACAGAGGTTAAGTGACTCGCCCAGGGTTACATAGCTAGTAAGTGTCTGAGGCCAGAGTGGAACTCAGGTCTTCCTGACTCTAGGCCCAGTGCTCTATCCACTGGGCCATTTAGCTGCCTGGCAAATAGGAGGTGCTTAATGAATGCTTGTACCTTCTTTCTTTCCGTCATCTGGCAAAAGTATATCAGTTCAGTGAAATAAGGGTTGAACTCTAGAGAGTTATCTATGTTTATATCATCAATATTTATATGTATATATATTATGTATGTATATATCAGCAGATATATTTTATATACATACTTTTATTAACTATCTCTATTAATAAAGAACCGAGAAAAACTATATATTCTGTCTGGGAACTAAAGGGGATATTAGGTGCTAATGAAAAATATATAATTGCAGCCATCATATCCCATAGTTTAACTCCATGTACCTAGTTTAGTCTGCTCCCTATTGTTGCTATAACTAAGTGCATATTAGAAATTCACAGCCCAAACTAGTCAGAGATCAAATGAAGATAAGAGAAGACATAGAGTGAGTCTAATAGAGAACAACATTTCCCATCACCCCAAGTGAATTAGTAAAGCTCACTGTATCACATGCAAAATGTTTCCCTAATGGATTGCATGAGTCTTGCAAATTGTTTTCCCAAATTAGTTACTTAGCTAGAATTCCATTTGATCCACAAATTCCCCACTTCCCTACCCTTATTTATTAATATTCTTTTACCTGCCCTGATATCCCCATTTTCTTCACCTCTTCCTCTTCCTTTTCCATTCTATAGACTAGGCAAACATTCTGAATTTCCTCACAGATACAGATTTTCCATGTGTAAAACAAGCAAAAACAAAGGAATAGAATGGAGGCAGAATAAATTGAATTAAATTTAAGTTCACCCTGATGCATGCAGCTTAGGATATATTTCCATGTTTACATGATAAATAGCAAGTGCAATATAAAGAAAGATAAAGGATAAGGTTTGTACATTAGCTGCATTCAAAAGAATGTGGTGTCTGTAAATCCAAAGGACTTCAATATCTTCTGTCTGCTAAAACAAAGCTAAACCTTCATTTAAAAGAAATGGAATCTGTCAACAGAAACTATGTAGCAACCCTGCCTATAAATATCCCTTCTCTTTAATGAAACAGAAATCAATGGCAAGGACCCTCCATCTCCAGTGCAAACTGCCAAGGTGCTGACACTGAAAGCTCATTGTTACTGTAACTGAGTTGTCCAATAGCATTTAAAGACTTGTATGTTAGTATCAAATTGGGTACTTATACATATTTAAGGCTTGTAGCAAGGAAGGTTATAGATTGTAGTTTATGTTCCAGAAGTTTTGTAGTCATTTGGAAAGGTAGCATTGTGAACGAGAGAAGAAACTGTATTTTCTTAAAAGGAAGGAGAGGTAGTGTGCTGAAGGAGAATGCATTCTATGCTGGGAATTGAGACACTGAGGTTCCAGGGTGGCTAGGTGGCGCAGTGAGTAGAGCACAGGCAGAGCACCAGCCCTGGAGTCAGAAGGACCTGAGTTCAAATCCGACCTCATACACTTAATACTTACTAGCTGTGTGACCTTGGGCAAGTCACTTAACCCCAACTGCCCTCCAAAAAAGCAAAAAAAAAAAAAAAGATACTGAGGTTCCAGTCCTCACCTGGGAAATTCAAGAAATTTTTATAAATTGCTTAGTATGTGTAAGAGCCAGTGCTGGGAACAAAGACAAAAATAGAACCTCTGCCCTCAAGGAGCTTACAGCCTATTGAGACACAGACAAGCCCATACAAGAGGAAAGAACAGTAACATCTGGGGAGAGGATGGACTGGGTATCCTTAAAGGCCTTAAATGGGAGGTAGAGGCAGCTGGGTGGAACTGTGGACAGAATAGTGGACCTGGAATCAAGAAAGCCTGAGTTCAGTTTCTGCCTCAGATACTCATTAGCTGTACGACCCTGGACAAGTCATTTAACTTGTCTGCCTCAAGTTCTCATCTCTAAAATGGGGTTAACAATAGCAGAATAGTGGTTATGATGATCAAATAAGATAGTATTTTCCTTTCTTCCTTCCTTCCTTCCTTCCTTCCTTCCTTCCTTCC
>NW_027187419.1:69505379-69517782 GCF_028583685.1 Petaurus breviceps papuanus
TTCCTTCCTTCCTTCCTTCCTTCCTTCCTTCCTTCCTTCCTTCCTTTTCTTATAAAATGAAGAATTTGGACCGGATGATCTCAATGCTCACTTTCATTCTGTATTTATGATGTTTTTGTACATGTATAACCTTTGTTGTCCATATTTCTTTATTACCCAGTACTAAGGTTGTCCCATGTGACAGCTGCAATGCATTTACTGTCTCCTTCACTGATCCCTTCTCAGGAAATTACCTAACCTTTAATTTTATTTTAATTGAAATCTTCATACAAGGTAGCTAAATTCAACTAAATGTCATTTAAATTTTCTAACAAACCTTGTTTTCAAGATAGGACTACCTGGCTTTTTAACCAGGCTGACAAAAGAAATAATAAATATTCATTTAGCGTTTAAACACTTTTTTGGGGACCTGTAACTTTGATTTTTATAGATGAAGAGTAGTTTTCCCACACTAGGTTTAAAATCAACCTTAGGTTTGTAACCATGGCCACATCTATCACTGAATGCAGCTGGAGCATCTGGACCATGAATTGTCTTGTGACGGATTCAGGCTGCATGATTGATATTGATTGTGAGGAGGGCTGAAATCATCATTTCAGGGCCCAGCACAGTGTATTACATAAAGCATGTGATGAATAAATAGATGGTGACTTAGTTTAGAATTAGAATGCCATAGTCCAGTTCCCCCACCCACTTGGTTCACCAAGACTGCTTCTCTCTGAAAGAGATAATGGCAAAGGTCTGAAAGTCCCTGCATAGCAATTCATTACTAAGACAGTGAAAAATGACTAGACTGATAAACTGATCTGTGCTGATGTGTTCCTGCTTCTCTTCTCTGAACCTCTACTGATTTAGTGTTTATATTAGAGAATAAGAGTGGTGTAGTTGGTCCTGGGAGATTGAAATCAGGAAGATCTGGGTTCAAATCTTGATTCTGATACTGTATGAAAACTATTTCAGGGGCAGTTATGTGGCACAATGAATAGAACACCGGCCCTGGAGTCAGGAGGACCTGAGTTCAAATTCGGCCTCAGACAATGGACACGCTTACTAGCTGTGTGACCTTGGGCAAGTCAGTTAACCCCAATTGCCTTGCCTCCCCCCCTCAAAAAATAAAAAAAAATTATTTTAGTCCCTATAAACTCAAGCTTCCGATTTTGTAAAATGGGGTGGTAATACCTGTTGTACCTAACCTTGTGAGTTTGTTGTGAGGCTCAAGGGAGACAATATGGAGTATTCCAAATGTCTTAGTGCAGTCTTCAGCTTTAACACATTTTGTAAAGCCCTGTTTAGGTAAAGTGCTTTTATGGGTGTGATATACATGTCAGTTGTTATTAGCCTGGATTTATGGCCTTAATCCTGGCCAATCATCAACACTGATTGTTTCAAGTCTTGCCTCAGCAGCAAGGTTGTACATTCATCAATGGCAGAAGCTCTTGTTATAGCTCCACACCTTTCACAGAATACAGGCAGTGTTCTGCACCTAATAGAGAAGCATCCTCTTTCCCCTGAAGAATGCTGGACTTGGTTATTGGATCTTGACCCTGACTCCTATTTGCTGTGTAACCTTGGGCAAGTTTCTGGGCCTCAGTATCCCCATCTATAATAATACTCGTACCCCACTGGCTCTTTTGGAGAAATATGTTTTGTAGCACTCAGAATTCCAGAAATGGGCAATTTTTATTAGATGCTCAGTAAATACTTTTGTCTGACTTTTATGTTCACTTCCAGGATCAAGCATCCTCTGCTTGGTTTGTCAAGCCCTTCCTACCTATCCTGCCTTCTTACATCTTACTTCCCTCCGAATGCACTGTGATCTGGTGGCACTGGACTCTTTCCTATTCCCCATCATGGTACTCCATCTCTTGATAATGACATTTTCACCAAATGTCCCCAGTATCTGGAATGCTCTCCCTCTTCATCTCTGAATCCAAGCTTCCTTGGCTTCCTTTAAGTCTCTGATAAAGTCTCACCTTTCTGAAAGGTGCTTTTCTCAGTTTTCCTTAATCCTAGGGCCTCTTCTCTATTTTTCTCTGTTTCTGTCTCTATTGTATCTCTCTCTGCCTCTTCTCTCTCTATCTTCTGTTTTCTCTATTTATGTTTATACAGATATAGATCTTGTTTGTATATAGATATTTGCATATTTTCTCCATCCATTAGATTATGAGTTCCTAAAGAGCAGGGGCTGGTTTTTGTCTTTCATTGTGTCTTTAGCGCTTAATGCAGTGTTAGGCACATAGTAGGTACTTAAGAAATGATGGTTTATAAAAGTACTCAAAATTCAGGACTTTGAAGTTAGCTAAGTATATTGCATCAAGATTAAAAAAAAAATTCCTTCAAACTATCAGAATCCCTACCATTTTATAAGTTGATTTTGATTTGATTGTACAAGCATAAAGAAGGCCAGTTATAAAATATTTGTTGTATCCAAGTCTTTTTTGTTTTTTGCTTTTTGGAGGGCAATTGGGGTTAAGTAACTTGCCCAGGGTCACACTGCTAGTTTTTGTGTTAAATGTCTGAGGCCAGATTTGAACTCAGGTTCTCCTGATTCCAGGGCCGGTGCTCTATTCACTGTGCCATCTAGCCGCCCTATCCAAGTCTTTTTGATAAGTCATAGTAACATTTAAGATGTGTAAGGTACTTTCCCCAGAATAGCCCAATAAAGTAGGTAGTATGATTATATTTGTCCCTATTTTACAGATGGGTGTAATACCAATGTGATATTTTCAGCACCCATGATCATGATAAAAATCGTGACTATAATTTCCACATGGTGGTCGATCGCAAAATATAGCAGCCTCTCCATATAGAGGACAGAAGAAAAGCATTTATTTAGACACCAGAAAACCAAATCCCAAAACTAGTAAGCTGATTCCATCATAGTAGTAAAGAAGTTAACAAGCCATAACACCACAGAAAACCACAGCATACATTAGCCTTCCCACAAACCAGTATTAGATCAATATTTACTCATAAACCTCTCTATCTCCTTGCTTGAGCTCCTCTCTCTCCCACTGTCTCTCTCGCTCTGACTCCCAGCTTCCTATGGGCTCTGCTTTACCCTTCAGCAAACTCCTCCCACCACAGGCACTATGTGAATACATTCAGCCTATTAGGGGGCGGGGTTTACTTTCAAACTAGGGAAGGTCTTCAAACTCCCCTAGGTCTATTAAGGGGCAGGGAAGGTCTTCAAATTCCCATTCCCATTACAATGGGAAAATTAAAACTCTGGGGCAGCATTTGAATCAAGGTCTTCAGACTTTAAGCCCTATGTTATACCATCTTTCTTCTTTAGAGGTAACTTTAGGATATGTTCTTGTCCAATTTTGGATATTATAGTCTAGCTCCTAAATCTTCATATTTTATTTCAAGTAGATAGGAAGTACCACAAATAGGCAAAATACACAATCAGATTTTCATCAGTCGTGGGGCCTAGACTGGAGACCCACTTCAACCCAACCCAACCACATGTTGTTGAGTTTGTCCTCAAGAAATGGCAAGGGAGTTTTGAGACTTTGATATCCCACTTTATTGCAGACTAAAAAAAAGTTTCATTTAGAAAAATAAAAATAGACAAAAAGCTCATTGTGAATGCAGCTCATTCTCAACTTGCATTTAAATCAAAAGCTCAACATAATTTGCCTCAGCTGAGAAAAAGTATCATGTAATTCTTGTATGTAATCTGAGGGGGAGAAGGTTCTTATGGATTTTCTTCTTTCACTCTAAGTTAATAAGAATATAATTAATTGTGTCCTTAGCTAATTTAATATTGTGACTAATCTTCTTGAAAGGGATTATTTAGAGCAGGAAGACAATGTAAAACACAGTCTTATGCCATTCAGCTGTCTCTCAAGATGGAAGCATCCACAATTTAATCTCAGATTTTCTTTTGGTGAAGCAATTTTCAAAATGAATATTCTAGGTCAGTGATCCAATTTAAACCCTGTTAAAAAGCAAGAGAAGTCATGTAATCAGAAATTACTTTCCTGTCACATTGCCAATATTAGAATCAAGTCCTTTTAGGAACATTTGGAGCATATTTAGGGAGCATAGCATTCCTACTTTTGAATTCCCCCCCCCCCTTTTTTTAATGACATATACAAGTTAGATGTCACTTTCTCTCTGACAGCTCCTGTAATGGGAATTCTTCACTGTGTTTGGAATAAAGGATTCTAGATAATGAAATTTTATTCTCTCCCTGAGGATGGTCTGAAAGTCAAAAGGGTACAATAACCAAATGCTAAAATACTCAAAGAAGTCTTGAAACATTTGTATTGAAAAGTCAATTGTTTGCTCAGAGCTACTCTGAAAACTGATTTGTTAAATGTTTCATTTACTCAGTTACTTTATGAGGGGAGTAGTTTGGTATGAGGAGAGTTTGGTGAAAGGCAGTATGGTATAGTTAATGAACTTGAAGTCAAAAGACCTGAGTTCAAATTTTTTTTGGACAGTTAGTTCTCATGTGACCATAAGCAAATCATTTAGTCTCTCTGTGCTTTTGGCAACTCTCTAAAACTGTAAATTATAGATGGGTTTTTATCAGCATGGGTTTTTTTTCAACTAGGTGGTGCAGTGGGTAGAGTACTAGACCTAGAATCAGGAAGACTCATCCTACCGAGTTCAAATATGGCCTTAGGCACATAGCTATGTGACCCTGGGCAAGTCACTTAACCCTCTTTGCCTTGTTTCTTTATCTGTAAAATGAGCTGGAGGAGGAGATGGCAAACCACTCCAGTATCTTTGTTAAGAAACCTTCAAATGGGTCAAGAAGAGTTAGACACAACTAAAAAACAAGTGAACAATTATCAAAATTATTTCATCTGCATTGGTGAACACAGGCTCCACATAGGCAATGCTGACATATTAAAAGGTTGGATGAATAGGACAATGGAAAGGAAGATATTCTCCTAGCGATTTCCCAATTGCTAGCTTTGTTCAAAAGCACTGTGTTTGGGAGAGTACTCCTATGCATTGGCTCAGAGTATTAGAATATTTAACTATTCAAGTACTGGACCAAAACATCTTAGCTCTGCAGAGCAGACATGGGACTGACCATGGTCTATGAAACCTTTTATGACATGGAGATAATAATAAAAATGAGAGCTAACATTTATATAGCACCTACTATGTGCCATGCACCATAATAACCACTTTACAATCATTATCTCATTTGATTCTGGGAAGGAGATACTATTATTGTCCTCATATTACATTTGAGGAAACTGAGGCAGACAGAGGTTAGGCAACTTACTCACACAGGGTCACACAGCTAGGAAGTATCTGAGGCCAGATTTGAAAATTCAAGTCTTTTTCACTCCAGACCCAGTGGTCTATCCACTGCCACACTAACTTCCATAATTAGTCTATGCTTTCTATCTCTCCAAAATAGGCTAAGTGTTTCCCATTAAAAAATATTCCTGGTGGTATTTGACCATAACGGTTCCATTTTCCACTTTTAATACGTATAACAAAAACTTCAATTAATACTCTAGGCCACTAGTAAATGCCTGAATGCCTTCTAAGATAATTCGATCCTTCTGACTGCTTCTCTGGGTTGCTTTCAGGTCATTGATTTCCCTTAAATAGCTGTGGTGGACAAACATTTCAAAAGGATGGAGGCAGTTTTCTCTTGTAGGCTCATAGAATTTTTAGGGGTATGAGAGTCCTTAGAAATAATCTATTCCAACTTTCTCATTTTACAGGTAAGGAAACTAAGATTAAGAGATTTGCCTAAAGTCTCTGCAGCTTCTTAGCTACAGAGCTGGGACTGGCATCTAGATAACCTGATTTATAATTTAGTATATACAGTTTGTAATTTACCACAACATGTGGCCTTTCCTGAAACTATGAAAGATCTCAGATATGGAAGCTTTGCCTTCTGTTCTGCTAAATTTGGTAGATTTCTTGGACACAGAGCAAACTAAAATGACTTAGTTTAAATTTTTTTAATCACATAGGAGAAGAAACATTTCCTCTGATGCTTCAATGAGCCACGGAGGTGATGAGTACTTGACTAGCCAGTGTTTGTAGAAGCTCAAGTTTCTTCAGTCATTTGAGACAAAGAGGGAATTCCAGTTCTTAGATCTTTTATTTAAGATGAGGTCCTATTCTGAGCAATTTCAGAATAATCTGTATCTGCTGCTTGTATCTTATTACATTTTTAACTAATATAATTAAACTGTTTACTTAGGTAAACATCCTTGGGAAGTTGGTAAATCAATGAGTATTTTTTGTCTCTTATTTTTAAAATTATTATTTATTTTTAACATTATTTAAAAATTTTTGTTTCAAAAAACTTTCAGTTTCAAAACTGAGAAGGGAAGCAATGTGATACCTATTATACATGTGATATCATGAAAAATATATTTTCACATTAGCCATTCAACACGTATTTATTAAGCATTTGCTACAGTGCCAGACAGTGTGGTTTGTTCTAGGGATGCAAAGACAAAACTAAAGTAAAGATTTAGTCTGGGAAAAGAAGGGATGTGGCCAAGTAGGTGGGGGCACCTTACCTTATAGTTGAATTTAATGATACTACTAGGTTAGAAGGGGGTATGACATGGCAGTTTGGGGGAGGGTACTCGGTTGTTTAACACCCCCTTCTCCCCACCGTGGCTCTGGCTGTCTGTAGAGGACCACACAGACCGTTGCTGCCGCACACCATCCTATTACATGAGTAGAAAACTTTAAAAAAAATGAGTCAATTATTATAGTAGAGAGCAGAGAAAGGAATGAGTTTTTTAAATAACAAGCAAAACAGAGGGCTTTCTTTTCATTTCTCATAGAAATTTGCTATTTTTCAGCCACTAGAAATTTAGCCATAGCGTGAACACTATTTTAGACCCTGCAGAGATATTTCTTTTTCTTTTGGGAGATAAAGGAGTTCCCATATCTGTTATCTAATCAGGGTAAGGAACTTAACATGTGGAAGTTTGTTGTTTGTTTTGTTTATTCCTACAGATTGGCTAGTTACTTGTAACTTATACTCTGTAAGCCTTCTTTAAGGTACTGAAAGGTTAAATTATTTGCCAGTAACTACATAGCAGGCATTCAAAACAGAATTTTAACTTAGGTATTGCTGAAACTAAGGCTAATCCCTTAGCCCCTATGCATAGCCAAGTAATAACAGGCATGGCCCCTAACTTGGAGGACCTTACCATATAACAGGAAAAAAAAAAAGAACACTTTCCAGTGTGATTAGGAGGTTCAATGAATAGAGCACCTGACCTGACCTGAGTTCAAATCCCGCCTCATATTTTTACTGGCTGTATGACCCTGGGGAAGTCACTTGGTCTTTATCTGCTATACCCTCCTTATCTACAAAATGAACATAGTAATAGCCCCTACTTCCTGGGGTTGTTGTAAGAATAAACTGAAAAGTAAAAGCACTTTGAAAACCTTAATTTGCTATATAAATGCTTGTTATAATTATTTTTATTATCATTAGTTCTTATAAGCTGGGTGGGTTTTTTTGGATTACTGTTGAATTTTTTTTCATAAGTTTTTTTTTTTTTTAACACAGTTACCCTTTTAGTAAATTAATCAAGTATAATAGGAGGCTTCAGATGGGAAAGGAAATTTCCTCTTCTTCCATGATTAGTACTGAAAATGGACTGGAATTAATACTGAGAATGGATGGAATTAGTAAAGGACTCTGTGTGTGTGTGTGTGTGTGTGTGTGTGTGTACACAGATGCATCAATGCATAATTTATATCATACATATTTAGAACAGCCAAAGACTCTTATTGTCTTGTTTTAAACCATAGCCATGTGGTTCTATGAAAAGATAGGGCAGGAGTTCATTCTGTTGCTAAGCGATGGGCTCTTGTAATTACCCAGGAAACAGATGGCCAATCAATAGAAGCCAGGTAATTGCCTTAGAGGTATATTGAGTTAAAGATTTGGAAGTATGATTAAGTATATCGTCTGTATGATGGCAATATTAAGCCTGTCCATGGTCAGTTATGATAAAAAAAAATAATCACATTGAAAGGACAATGGGCTCCTACTGGACAGCTAAGAGAAAACCATCCAGGGCTCTACTATTGAATCAAGTTTTGGGAAGCACTGAAAGATAATGGAGCTTCACTCCTTGTCCTGCCTCAACCTCTCATGCTCCCCAACTTGGAGGAGAGATTTAGGCACTTTGCAAAAATTGTTATTCATTTATGTGCACTCTTTCCCCACTCTGTTCATGTTACGATAAGACAAACAAGTCTAAAAGCAAACACTACATAAAGCATGGTCAAAATCTAAGATGTTCTAGCTTCCAAGTTACACAAAAAAGATCCCACCAGGTTGAGGATGAAAAGAATCAGGGAGGAGCAGTTCTATTTTTTTCTTCTCGTTTCCTATTAAGAAAGGTATTTACAAGTATATTGGATTTCTCTTGTTTGTGTATTCAACTCCTGCTCCTTTTCTACAAATAGCTCTAATCCTTTGTTTGGCTGTCAGAGTCACTGCCATAGGAATTATGATGCCTAGGCTCCAGCATTAAAAGGCAAAAAGGTTGGTGTGTATGTCAGAATACCCATTTCCCCCCTACTTTCTATTTTCATTTAAAATGTTTCTCTCTTTTTGGTTCATTAAAACTGTAAGGTCTATTAAATCAGAGGCCATTTAAGAATTATACTTCCTAAAAACCCACTTCACAAAATTTGCATTATTAGAAATAATAAAATGTGCCTTCTCAATTTAGTTCATTCATTTCAATAAAAATATTCATTAGAAACCTTTTTTTTTTCCTTTTTCAGAGCACACAAAGGGGCAGAATTATCTTTTAGATAGAGCCTTGAAGTCAGGAAAACCTGGGTTCAAGTCCTACCTCAGATACACACTGGCTGTGTGATCACAGGTAATTAACTCCTCATGCCCTAGGCAGTTCTCTTCATAACCTGACCCCCTCCTACATTTCCAGTCTTCTTTCACCTTTCGCCCAAACTTCTACTCTTTTTCCCCCCTGAATTAATTAATTTATTTGTAGTTTTTTAAAGATAACTTCCATAAGATTTTGAGTTCTAAATTTTCTCCTCCTCTCACCCTACCCCCTCTCCAAGATGGTATGCAATCTGATGTAGGCTCTACATACACAATCATATTAAACATAGTTTCACATCAGTCATGTTGTAAAGAATTAGAACCAGTCCTGCCTTGTACTCTTGATCTAGTGATACTGAACTCCTGGCTATTTTGTAAACCAGATTCTACATCTCTTAACTCTGGGCATTTTCCAGTGTGCTTTTTTTCCTTATCTCCACCTACTGACTTCCTTTAAGTATCAAATAAAATACCTCACTCTACAGGAAGTCTTTGTCTTTTCCCCTTAAATATCAAGCCTTCCCTTAATTAGTTACTCTAACTTTATCCTTTATGTGGTTTGTATGTAGTTATTTATTATCCTCCCCCATTAGATTGTAAGCTTCTTGAGGGCAGGGACATTTTTATGTCTCTTTTTGTATCCCTATTGGTTAATGTAATGTTTAGCACATGATGAACAGATTCTTAGACTAGATAAATTACAGGCCTTGCTGGTCTTCAAAGGAGGTTCTACATATGGAGCTCTCTATATTGTTGGACTCATAGGTCCAGGTCCAGAAGTCCTCCATTACTGTCCTTTCCCCCCCCACCACCACAAGGAACTAAACACTAGAGGGTGCAATTTATTCCTCACCTTCAGGGAGTTACAATTTTGTAATAAACTGAATTTGGAAGATACTCCTTCCCCTACTGTCAGGCAGTTTTATTTTCCCCATGGTAGTACCTTCAGCACTTAACCTTCTCTGCTTCTTGAATTCTTAATTTCAGTAACTACTGAGTGGGTGGGTAAAAGCCCAAGGTTTCTATTTTCACAAATCATTGTTATCATAATATTATCCTTAAAATACCATCAATAATGAAGGGTAATAGGATCCTTCATAGATTTAAAGTTTGAAAGGACCTTGGATGCCATCTGCTACAATCCCTTCCTTTTATACAGATTTGAAAACCGAGGCTCCCTATTACCTGTCAAGTTAGGTCATAAAGGAATCTACAATCTGTCATCATATTTTTCTAGCTTTATCTTATACTTTGTTGTTATCAAGTCATTTCAGTCATTTCCAATTCTTCATGACCCTATTTGGGGTTTTCTTGGCAGAGATACTGGAGTGGTTTTTTATTTCCTTCTCCAGGTTATTTTACAGATGAGGAAACTGAGGCAAACAGGATTAAATGACTTGTTCAGGGTCACACAGCTAATAAGTGTCTGAGACCAGTTTTGACCTCAGGTCCTCCTGACTCCAGGTCTGGCACTTGATCCACTGCATCACCTAGTTGCCCATTATCTTACATTATTCTTGTCTATGTGTCCTAATTTGGATGACTCACTATGCCCTCACCCAGCTCTGAACCCATCTTGTTCCATCCTCCTTCAATTACACTTCTGATCAAATAGTCAATAACAAGACAGCACAGTGGACAGAGCACTGCACCTAGAGTTAGGCAGAGTTGATTTGGAATCTAGCCTTAGACACTTAACTAGCTTTGAGACCCTGTACAAATCACTTTACTATCTGTTTGCCTCAGTTCTCTCATCTGTAAAATGGGGATCCAGGAGCCAATACAAATGCTCTGTTTGACATTCAAAACACTTAATAATAACCTGGCCTCTCCTACTTTTCCAGTGTTTTTATACCTGACCACCCAACAGATACTCTTCAATCCAGTGACACTGGCCTTTTGGCTGTTCCTCAAACAAGACACTCTCCTCTCTGATTATCTCCCATCCCTGGAATACTCTCCCTCCTCCATTCTGACTACTGCTCTCTTGGCTTCATTTAAGTCTGACTAAAATCTCACCTCTTACAGGAAGCCTCCTGTAACCCCTCTTAATTCCAGTGCCTTCTCTCTATTAATTATTTCTTATTTATCTGGTATGTAGCCGGCTTTGTATATATTTGTTTTTTTAAAAAATAATTTATTTATTTTTAGTTTTCAAAATTCACTTCCCTAAGATTTTGAATTTTAAATTTTCTCCCCCTTCTTCTCCTACTTCCTCCCTGAAATGGTATATAATCTGATATAGGCTCTATTAATACATTCATATTAAACATATTTTCACATTAGTCATGATTTAGAGATGGATTAGAACTAAAGGGGGGAACCACAAGAAAGAAGAAACAAAACAAAACAACAGAAGAAAAGGAGAGCAAATAGTGTGCTCCCATCTGGATTCAGACTCCAAAGTTCTTTCTCTGGATGTGGATGGCATTTTCCATCATGAGTCTGTTGGAGTTGTTTTAGATCCTTGCATTGCTGAGAAGAGCTAAATCTATCAAAGTCAGTCATGGCACAATGTGGCTGTTGTTGTGTACCATGTTCTCCTGGTTCTGCTCATTTCACTCAGCATCAGTTTATGTAAGTGTTTCCAGGTTTTTCTGAAGTCCACCTGCTCATCATTTCTTATAGCACCATACTATTCCATTACATTCATATACCACAACTTGTTCAGCTATTCCCCAATTGATGGACATCCCTTCAATTTCCAATTCTTTGCCATCACAAAAAGAGTTGCTATAAATATTTTTGTACATGTGGGCCATTTTCTCATTTTTATGATCTCTTGGGGATACAGACTTAGAAGTGGTATTGTTGGGTCAAAGGATATGCACAGTTATATAGCCCATTGGGCATAGTTCCAAATTGCTCTCCAGAATGATTGGATCACTTCACAACTCTACCAACAATGCATTAGTGTTCCAATTTTCCCATATCTTCTCCAACATTGATCATTTTCCTGTTTTGCCATATTAGCCAATATGATAGATGTGATGTGGTACCTCAGAGTCATTTTGATTTGCATTTTTCTCATCAATAGGTATTTAGAGCATTTTTTCATGTAACTATAGATAGCTTTAACTTCTTCCTCTGAAAACTGCCTGTTCATATCCTTTGACCATTTATCATTTGGGGAATGACTTATATTCTTATAAATTTGACTTAGTTCTCTATATATTTTAGAAATGAGGCTTTTATCAGGGACACTAGTTGTAAAAATTACTTCTCAGCATTCTGTTTCCCTTGTGCAAAACTTTTTCAATTTAATGAGATCAAAATCATCCTTTTTTGCATGTCATAATGTTCTTTATCTCTTGTTTGGTCATAAATTCTTCCATTCTCCATAGATCTGACAAACTATTTCTTGATCTCCTAGTTTGCTTATAGTATCAGCCTTTATATCTAAATCGTGTACCCATTTTGACTTTGTCTTGGTATAGGGTATAAGATGGTGGTCTATGCCTAGTTTCTACCATACTATTTTCCAGTTTTTCCAGAAGTTTTTGTTAAATAGTGAGTTTTTATCTCAGAAGCTGGTGTCTTTGGATTTATCAGTAGATAACTATCGTCATTGACTTTTTTTTT
>NW_027187419.1:69517792-69584083 GCF_028583685.1 Petaurus breviceps papuanus
TTTGTGTTAGGTTTCACTATTATATATTCTATATACCTACATTCTCTACTATATATGTTCTGATTAAATATGTACTATATACATATAATACATATATACATACATATTTACACATACACACTCACATCACTTCTAAGATAGCATTATTTGTTTAACATGGTTTAACTTAATTGTTGGAGTATTGTGCTACTTAATTCTGCCAACATTTTTTGGCCATGTGCTATGTGTAAGATACTGTATAAGGTATAAAGTCAGATTCATTGATAAATTAGATGAGGTCCCTGAACACCAAGAGGTGACAGTCAAGTATGAGAGACAAGACCAGTAAAATAGCTACAGTACTAATTCCAGTATGATTGGGGCACAGAAAAGACACAAAGAGCATGCTGGGAGAATTCAGGGGAGGGAGAAATCATGGCTAGCTTTGGGGCATTCATTAAGGCTACATGGTGGGGATGGTATGTGAGGTGTGTCTGGAAGAATGGATAAGCATTGCAGAGACACAGGAGAGAGAACATGCCAAATATTGTGAATAACATTTTAGAATGACAAGAGTTTCTCTCCTATATAAATCTTAAGACATATTTCAAGCTTAAGAATTGTTGAATGGACAAAATTATGACTCAGAAATATAAAGAAATTACTATAGAATTTTGTTTAAGGACTTGAAACGTTATTTTAAAAATATTTTAACCCTCTAAAATCCTAATCTTCATTCTATATCTCCTGTTCTAGCCCTTACCTCCAACAAGGCCATCTAATTCCTACCCAGAGTCCCTAGGGCTCTGGGCTCCCAATTGGAGATAATTCCTCACTTCTAACCCAACCTCCTTTTCTTCTCTCTGGTCATCTTCATCTCATACTACCAAAGAAGCATATCTTTCTTGCTGCTACTCCCCTTCCATCTATTTCTCTGAGAGTAGTAATCAAATGGACTCTACCATGAGTCAATCAATTTCCCTTTGACTCCCCTCATCATCCCTGACACTATCCAGACCAAAACATTGCTCTCTGGCAATCATTCTTCTATATATGGTGTCTTTCCCTGTAAGATCTTCAAAGGTAGGGACTGTCTATCTTTTTATTAGTGCATCCCTTAGTAAATGCTTTTTCATTCAATTGTTTACTCATTCAATCAATCTCCCTTTCTCCCAATTTTATGCCCCAATTCCCCTCAACATAATACTCTATTCTTTTGCTTTGCTCCAATATTTGAAGAACAGACGATCCATCATCTCACCAAAGTCAACATCCCTACTTATGTCCTTGATCCCTCTTTGTCTTCTCTGGGAACTTGTCCCTTCAAATTGTTCCTTCATTCCTTTTCTCTTTCTAATCTTCAGTCTCTCTTTATACACTAGATCCTTCCATACTGCCCACCAAAAACCCTCCATTTGGCCATGCCTTACTCTCAAGCTATCATCCTATATCTTTCTTTCCTTTCATAGACAGCCCAAGTCCTAGAAAACTGTTTATACTTATTGACTTAATTTTCTCACATCTCACACACTTCTCAAACGCTTGCAGTCTAGCTTCTCACTCTACCACTTGATGGAAACTAATTTGTCCTGAATTTCAAATTATTTCCCAGCTGCGAAATATAGTGGTCTCTTCTCAATCCTCATCCTTCTTGCCATCTCCACAACACTATCAACTGCTTTTCCCTGTGGGATACTCTCTTTGCTTCTGTGAACTCCTCTCTCATTTTTCTCTTTCTACTAATCACTTTCTCTAATAAGTTCTTCTCAGTCTCCTTTGTTGGGATAATCATTTGTTTGAATTCTCCCAGGGCTCTAAGGATGAAATATATAGGATGATCATTTGAGGTCATAATATAGGTCAAGTGTCAGTTTTTGTGGTGGTTGTTGCTAAAGATTAGGAAAACTTGGATATATTTGGAGACATAGCCAAGGAGTTACTTAATACAGAAAAATTGAATATGTGAAAGGGAAAATAAATGATTTTAAGGGGAAAGTTCCCATAAGAGAAGGGAGAAGATCGGTGGCAGAAATGGGATAGTGACCTTAAGAAGGTTCCTGGGTCTTCTTCAACCTTTAAACTTTGTTTTGTTTTGTTTTTCCAGTCTCATCAACTTAGATGCAGTCAATTATTTTTCTCTACAAATGGCTCTGAAATCTCTAAATCCAGACATTATTTCTCTCCTGACTTTTAGTCACCATATTACCAACTACCTGCTGTCTAATCTGTCTTCCCTGAATGTCTATAGAAATCTTAAATGCAACATTTTTCTAAATGGAACTCATCACTTTTCTCCCCAAACACATCTCTCTTCTAATCATCCATATTTCTGTTCAGGGCACTACCATCCTTCAATTTGCTTCAAAGTTTGCAATCTTGGAGTAATCCTGGATTCCTTCATCTCCTTCAACCCTCATTCAATCATTTGCCAAGTTCTGGTTGTGCTACCAAGTTTTTCAAGTATGTACCTTTTTTCTCTACTCATTTAGCCTCAGAAATAGTTCAGACTCTCACCACCTCTCACCTGAAGTATTATGATAGCTGCTTAATTATTTTTTACTTTTTCCAATATCTCCCTTCTCCAATACAGTCCTCACACAACTTTCAAATGAATATTCCTAAAACCCAGATCTGACCATGTCATTCCTCTACTCAGAATCTCCAATGGTTCATGAGTGCTTCTAGGATAAAATACAACATTTTCTCGAAGGAATTTAAAACACTCTACGAGATAGCTTCCCTCCCGATTTTTCTGTTTTATTTGATATTACTCCTCTGCTCACACTTTCCATTTCAACAAGACTGACTCACTAGCTTTTCTTCATACACAGAATTCTAGCTCTTGCTTTCTTTTTTTTTAAACATAGGTGATATGCATGTACTCTTTATTTTCTCCTTGAAGAATCTCCAGTATCCTTCAATGTACAGTTTAGATGCAACATCCTACACAAAGCTTTTCCTGATTCTTCAGAATTCTCTTTTGAACTTATATAAAATTACTTTGAATTTATTCATCTATGCATCTATGCATTTTTCATCCAAAACTAAATATGCATCTATGCATGGATTATATCCCTCAGGTAGACTGCATGCTCCTCGACGACAGGTACTGTTTTGTTTTTGTCTTTGGATCTCTAGTTCCTAACAGTCAACAAGCATATATAAAGATCTTACTATGGGGCAGCTAGATGGTGCAGTGAATAGAGCACTGGCCCTAGAGTCAGGAGGACCTGAGTTCAAATTCGACCTCAGACACTAAACACAAAAACTAGCTGTTTGACGTTGGGCAAGTCACTTAACCCCAATTGCCTTATCTTCCCCCTCCAAAAAAAGCAACAAACAAACAAACTCCCGCCCCCCCAAAGCTATTACTATTTGCTAGGCAATGTGCTAAATACTAGGGATCTGAGGGTGCAAAGAAATGACAAAAAATTTGTGCTTTCAAGAGTCTTTCAGCCTAATGATGGGGGGTGTGGATGGACAAACTGCAAACAAATATATATATGTATATATACATATATTTTAATTTATCATATATATATATGCATATATTCATAATAAGCATGTGCAGCAGAGGGAAGTCACTAGCATTAATGGGAATTGGGAGAGGCTTCTTGTAGAAGACAGGATTTAAGCTGGGCCTTGAAGGGAGCCAAGAAAGTCCAGAAGAGGAGACAAAGAAGGAGAGAAATCCAGGCACAGCAGTCAGGAGATGGAATGTCTTGAATGAACAGCTAGGAGGCCATTTGTCATTGGAGTATGTGGAGTAAAGTAAGGTGTGAGAAGCCTGGCTAGGTGGGAAGGAGTCACATTATGAAGGACTTTAAAAGGCAAACAGGATTTTATAGTTGATTCTGGAGGTAATAAGGAGCTACTGGAGTTTAATGAATAGGAGGGTGTCATGGTTAGACTTGAACTTTAGAAACATAACTTTGATACCTGAGTAGAGGATGAACCATAGTGAGCAAACACTTGAGATGGGGAAGCCAGACATCAACCTATTACATTAAACACATGAACATAAACACACACACACAAATATATATATATATATATATACACACAAATTTACAGCATTTTTTAAATTTCTGCTAAGTCATATCTTATTTTCTATAGGAGAAAAAAATGGGAGAACCTCTCTTCATTCCTGACGCTAGGATGGTATGCAAGTAAGCCTTAGAAGCTTGACTCAAGAATTTTATAGATGGAAGTAGCCTAAGAGGTCATCTAGCCTAACCCTTTAATTTTACCCATGAGGAAATGATGTCCTAGAGGGACTCAGTGGTCAAGTTTTCACAGGGAGTCAGTAGACAAGCTGAAATATCAATCCAGGTCCTCAAATTCTGTGTTTATCCTTCCTTCAGCTACACCAGATGGTCTTTTGACTGCTAAATACCCTCGACCAAAATACTGACACTGCTAACCTTGCCTAAGGTATCTCAATGACCAAATAATAGAGCTAGGACTTGGCATGATTTATTTTCATGTATTCAGTTATCTGAAAGTACTGTTGAGATCACTCCATGATCAATCTGATGGAGTGTGTGGAAACTTGCCATCAGTACATTGATATATTTAAAAAACAATGACAAACTTATTGTGGTTTCATTTATTCAGTCATACAGTAAAAAGGGTACCACAAGCAGCCTAGATATCATTGGCTAGCAAATAAATTATTTTTCTATCAGCTCATTACCAAGATCCAATAAAATTGGATTATACAGCATCCTACCCTCTCCCATCTTTGAGCCTTTGCTCATGCCATCTTCCATGCCTGCTTGAACTCTCCTTTCTCCCTAGTGTCTGTCTAGACATTTTCATATGGAAATCTCATCATCTCTGCCTTCTTTTCAGCTTCCTTTTCTGTGTTGGCTTCCAACATTAGGTTGCAAACTCCTTGAAGACAGGGACTGTTTTCTTTTTTGTATTTGTGTCCTGAGTACTAAACATAGTGCCTGGCACATAAGTGAAGCATAAATATTTGTTGATAGATTGATTGTCTGTGGAAGGTCCTCCCTTCCTCTGAGGTCCAACTTAAGTTTTACCTTTCCCATGAAGCTTTCCCTGACCTACTAATATTCATCTCAAGCTGAAAACAATCTCCTCCTCTAATTTCTTGTAGCATTTTGAATGTATATCTTTTTTGTATTATCTTACTTCCCCTTATGTCATAGGTGTTAATGTCCCTTCTCCTTCTTCCCCACTTAGATAGTAAGCTCTACGAGAGCAGGATCTGTATATTTATTTTTATATACTTAGCAAAAATGGCTTACATATTATAGGTGCTTAATGGATACTGATTGAATTAAATTGTTTTGTGTGCCATGTATACACTTTACTGGAGAAGGAAATGGCAATCCATGCCAGTATCTTTGCCAAGAAAACCCCAAATGGGGTCATGAAGACTCAGACATGGCTGAAAATGACTCAACAACACATACACTTTATAGTATATTGGGATCCCTTGTATAATCAGTGAGCATATTATATTGCTTCACACTGTAAGGGACTGGCAATATAATTTCACTTTTTGCTATTGTTTTAGAGTTGATAGACTTATCTTTGCTTTTATGACATTTTGCTGTTTCTGTGTGAGGCTGAGCCTTTGGTCAAGTTCACAACCTCTGACTACAGAATAATATTGTCCCTATGGGAAAACACAATGTCCTTGACAATGCAGCTTCCAAGAATGCCCAGGAGCAAGAACTCCCTGGATTATATACCTGCACACACTCTAAAAAGCGTTAGAAACATTTTCTCATAAAGAAATTTTGGTCCACTACAGCATAATTATTGTTCCAGAACTAGCAGCCACTTAGTTTGCTTCAGATCCTAGTAAATTGCTAATTCTTATTTTCAAGAAACCTCCTAGAAATGCCCTTCTGGCCTTTCTCTATCATTTCAGGTCTATCTGAATTATTCAAGACCCTCATTTCATGTTCTTCTGAATTGTTTAAGTCCCTCCCAAGAAGTCATTTTACCTCCCTTAAAATGATGTCAACTAACCTTATTCTACTGTCATCATGCTTTTTATTTTTCTTGGCTTTCTCTAAACGTACATAGTTTACTTGTAAATAATGGAGTAGAAATCCAGAAGACCTAGTTTCAGTTCCTAGAATTTCTTAGCCCATTTTTTTTAAGTTCTTTTCTAGTTGTTTTACATGTTATGTGTTCTCCCTCAAACTAGACTATAGGTTCCTTGAGGCTATGGGCTTTCTCTTCTGTTTCATTTGTCTTCCCAGATAGGGTCTAGATTTCTGTAAACAAGAAGTGCTCAGTAAATACTGACTCTCTTAACTACTATCACAGCTTCCACCTTCAGAAGGTATTGAATGAAGGTTTATTGGATTGCATTGCATTCTGACATTCTCTAGGAAAATTCCTACAGAAAGACAGAGAAGAGGATTAAAGAAATATTTTTTTGGATGACTCCCACTCTGTTTTTCCAGGCCAGCCATACTAGATTGATTGTTGTTTGTCACATGCAATGTTTCATTTTCATTGCTCCTTTGGACTGGCTGTTCCCCATTCCTGGAATGTTCCCCTTCCTCACCTTTGACTCAGAATCTACTATTTTCTTCAAGACAGTTCCATCTGCGAGGGACCTACTCTGGTCTCCCCAGTCCTATCACCTTCTGCCCTCTACCTAGTATTTACTTAGAATATTTTTTTTATGTGGCTATGTAGGGAGTTCCAAAAGGTTTAGCACTGTTTTAAACCTTCTGGAATTTTCTGAATGTGAAAAACGATAGAGTGATAACTTAAATTTGCATAAGTATATAATTTTTATCTCCTTTGATCCTTACAATAATCTATAGGTCTATGACCTGGGTAGAAAAACAAATGATGTAAAGCTAAAGCAAATGGACATGGAGATAGAAGACCTGACTGAGGTTGAATCTCAGCTCTACTTCTTATTGGCTCTGTCATCTTGGATAAGTCACAAATTGTTAGCATCCAAGATTCCGAAGATGTGCATGACATCTCCCCCTAAGAAATGGAAGTTCCCTGGGGTCAGGAACCGCTCTGCTTTTTTTTAATCCCCAGTGATTAGCACAGTGCCTGGCTGGTAATGGACTGATTTCCCTGTGACTGATTTTACTCTTTGTTGCTACTTGCTGAATCAAAGGCAGTATTCTGGTGTGTCCCAGAAGCAAGCATCACTCTCTGCATGACTCAGCCAGCAGCAGCTGAAAATGGGCAGTGAGGGGGTGGGAAAGTCCTACTTTGTCCTGCATTACTAAGGTAATTGCATAACTTTTTGTACCACGAGCACTGACCTCCAAAGGCTGAAGGTCAGTAACAATTTGGTGGACGCTTTCTCCTGGAGAAATTTGAGAAACATGTAGAAGTAGTTGACTCTCACCCCCTCACACCAAGTACTCAGGGTCTATCCAATCCTATCTGTATTCCCATTGAGCCATTCTCATTTCATCTGCTGCTTAGGGTCACAATCCTTCAATAGCCTCTCTCAAATCGCTCCACAGTAATACCCTTTATAGATTACATTATTGTCAGGAGAAAACAATTTTGAAGTCTGTGTGTGATTAGGGTAGACAGCCAGCTGGAGACATCAGAAGAAAATATCTCTTCTCATTTCTTTTTATTGAATTTGGGAGGATTCATGGTTTAATGCATCATTTTGTACTGCATTTTAATATAGCAAAAATATGAGAGAAAAATCATTTTAAAAGAAACAGCTGGATTTTGGTAGTTCTTTGATAAAGTCATTGTTAGTTACTTAATGCTGCCTGGAACCTAGGATGCTGACCTTTCCAAGGTAAAATGAGAGGGTCGAGATCAATGAGTTTCTTGGGTTACTTCTCATGATGCTCTTCTCTGATTCTATGTTAGCTGCCAAAAATATTTATTTTCTCTTTGATCTTAGTTTTACAAACAAATAAAAGCAGGCAAGCTGAAAGGCAAATTAACATGTGTCCTTTTTATCTGAAATGTAAAGAGAAAAACTGAGACAAAATAAATACTATATGCTGTCATCATACTTAGTAACAACGAGGGGTTTCTAACAAGGATTACCTATTGGAGGGTTGTTTTTATGACATATATAAATATAGTAAGCATTTGTGGTGAAGCAGAGAAAACATGGACTCTGGATTCAAGGGACTCTCATTCAAATCCTGCTTCTCTTGCCTCTTACTATCATGTGACCAAGTCATGTAACTTTCCAAGGACTCAGTTTTCTCATCTGTAAAGTGAACAGCTTGAATTATTTAACTGTTAGTATCCTGTCCTGTGCTGGTCCTATGAACTTACATGATCTGTTCATTTGGCAATTAATCACATGATTACTCCTAGTACTTTTAATCTATACAGCAATTTCTAGTTTATAGTTTTCTCTAACATTGTCTCATTTGGGGGTTGTGTATATATAGGTATATATTATATATATGTATGTATGTATATGTATATATGTATATAATCTACATTTATCTAGAGGTATAGTTTTATTAATGTACGGAATTCCCAGAAAGGAACCTTCCTTCTCCAAAGTAGGTCAGCAAAACTGTTGTGCAACTTAGACTCTTAAAGGGTTTTCTGGTATACCTAAAGCTGAGGTATCAGCATGTGTCAAAGGTAGCAATTGAATCCAGATCTTTCTAACTTTTCATGCCAGTCCTCTATCCTCTATACCACATTGCATCTCATTTTTTTTTTTTTTACCAATGAAGACACAGAGATTCCTAGAGGTTGTGGCTTGTTCCTCATCCCAGGGCTAATAGGAGGTGGAGTTGAGACTCTAACCCCGGTCCTCTGCCATCTTGTGTCTTTGAAATTGCTACAGTGAAATCTCTTCTATTGTTGCCTTCAGTTGTTATTTACACATTTGCTATGATCTATCTTTGCATATATTTAGGGTCATGTCTTCCCAGACAAATTATAAGGTCTTGAAGAATAGGGACTCTGTATTTTACTTTTCTGAATCCTCACAATACTTTAAACACACTGAATATATGGGATTTATCTGTGAAACCCAGTCGAATTGATGAGGTTAAGGGCATGAGACTTGGGTCTTAGGTTCCTTTATGGGTCTGAATATCCCAATGGAGTGATTAAGCCTTAAGAGATGGGTGTTAAGGATTTTGGTTATATCTTCCTGTGAAAGGTATAACTATACCTACTGAAACGTTACTGAGGTGATTGAATATGTCTTGATGAGGTATGGTGAATACTATTGAATGCTTAATCTCACCTCTTTGATGATGGATGATCAAATTTCATCATATAAGGATAATATAGCTCACATATACTTTTGTGAGAGGCAATCTGTAAATAATGGATAGAGAGTAGTCCTTAGAGTAAAAAAATATTTAGGTTCATCTCCCACCTCTGATATACACTGTCTGGGTGGCCCTGGGCAGTTTAATTAATCTCTCAGTGCTTCCAGGACACTCTCTGAGACTATAAGGTACAGAGAAAGTGCTAATCTGCGTTGGTAAAAATGAGTTTCCTCATAGTGGGGAGGTATTTCTCCATACCAATGAAATCCCAAGTCTAGTCCCATCCCATGTCTTTTACCTTTGTACTGTACTTATAAAATGTGAGTGAGGGCTGAGAATTGGTATCTGAATTTGACAGTTACAGAAAGGGAATTATAACAGAACTCAGAAAAGAAAAAACCTAGCTCCCAGGGGAGCCTCTGCCCCATAAACTGTTAATGGTTACCCATGGAGAGGCAATGTTGAAGTCTTCAAACATGAATCCTTAGGAGAGCATTGTCCATACAACTCAAGAGATCATGGCAGCCAGACTCATAGGGAGTGAGTGGTAGAGCCATTACCTCTACATTACAGTTGTTCATGCTTTCAGCCATGAAGCCCAAGAGGCAGTAGCATCTGATGATAATAATGGCTTTTGTGAAATGTAAAGAGTTCTCTGATCTAACCTTCTAGAGAACAAAGGGAGTTCATGGACCAAGAGATGAGAGCAGCAAGATCCAATGGAGTGATGAGAGAACCTAGACCTAAATTTCTTAGGAACCCTAAAATAGCCACTGGAGCTAGAGAAATAGCCAGGAATAACCATATTGTGGGGGTTCAGATGTGTCTTCTTCCATTACTGTAAATTATTTGTATGAAATAAGTCCAGTGGGAAGGAGATTGTCTTTCTAGCAACCCCTAGTTTATTTCATTTCTTAACCTTCTCTGAACTTTAGTTTCCTCACCTGTGGGAGAAAAAATAAAAGTAATTTTTGTTGCACTTCAAGATTCAACCTGGTCCAGAGCTCAGGATCCTGGGCCATATATTGCATGACTTTAAAAAAATAAAATTTTATTGGTATTTTTTGTTTTTATATAGATTCAGGTTCTTCTTGTATTCCTCCCCCCTCTTCTACCAATATATATTGCTATATATATCCTATATAGCAATATGTTGAACAAATCTGACAATATATGCAATACTCCAATACCCCCTCCCCTGTCCCATTTCCCCACATCATCTCTGCAAAGTAATGAAGGGGAGTAATGGAGGACCCCTTTTTGGGGGGTCATGCTTGTTCTTTGGAATTTTGCATCATTAAGTTTCAGTTGTTTCATGGTAGCTGTTCTTTCCATTTGCATTGCTGTAGTCATTGTGTATATTGTTTTCTTGGCTCTGCTTACTTCATTCCATATCAAATACTTCAAATCTTTCTCTTACTTCATTCCATATCAAATACTTCAAATCTTTCTCTCAATAAACCATGGAAATAAAAATAAATAAATCTTCAGACACTACACTGGCATTTAAGCCAATGGTTCAGCACCCTCTCTCACCAATCCTTCTATTAAGGTTACTAATGAGAAGCAAACCTCCATGAAAGTCCTTTGCTGAGGCATGGAAACCCTAGGTTTTCAATAGCTACTTCAACCAAGCAAAGCCTTCAAGCAGGCAAGAGTCTGATGATAGATTTAATTTCCATTATATAAAGACCAGTCTGAATGGTTTAAAGAGGTCTATCACTAAGCTGGTACAAAATGGTGAACTATTGGACTATTGTAATTCTTGACCATATCTGACATTCTGTAGTCTCTGCTTCCATAAAAAGAATGTCCATGCTAAAGAAATATCAAATTCCAGAAGTATTGAATTAATAAGTAGCAAAACAGTTTCATTTGACTTTCTGTTTTATTTTTTCCTCTACCTCCCCTCTGGTAAGAGTGCTAATAAGTAGTATCCAGCAGAGTAATCCCTAAATAAAATGTAATTAACACCCCAGTTAGCCAGAACTTGGGAAACCCTTAAGCAATGGGTTCTAAGTGAGCAGGGGAGAGCTTACATTTCCCAAAATACTTTGGACTGCACTAAAAAATGGAATGAAACTTCCAGACAAAAGATAAAGGTTTAGAAAGTCACCTTGAAAGACCTAACATATGATTGTAATAGTCATCAAAGGCTACAAAGCAGATGTGGTATAGCCAGACCTTAAGCCATACCTGGCTTTCAGCAGGTAGAACAAAAGCTTTGTTGTTATCTGGACTTAGACGAATGAAGATGTCTCCCTCATAATTTTTCCCTCATAAGATTTTCTCATAATTTTTCTCTCATAAGATTTTCTCATAATTTCAGAAGTGTTCTTCTTTCTGTCTCTATGTGTTCAAGTCATGGAAAATGCAGTTTTGAATAAGGGGGGGAAATGAAGTCAGTCTCTAACGCAAATTTACTTGGCTAGCTAAGAGGTATTGAGATAAGTTTTATGCCTACATTTAAATACTGATGGCTTTAGCAAGTACTCTTCAATCATCATAAATTTTTTTTTTATCAGAACCATATGAGAAGACAGGTATGGTGTCACAGTCTGCTACTGAAGGAGACTGAGGCTGGTGGGTTATTTGAATTGGGAATTCTGAGCTAAAGCTGATCGGTATCTGCATTAAGCCTGGTGCTAATACATGCTGATCTGCTGGGAGCAGGCCATGGAAGGAGGGTCAGGAGCCCAGGAAATGGTTAGAAGCCATTGTAAAATGGAGTAGATTAAAGCTTCCATACTGTTAGCATTGAGATCAGTCAGTAAGTGACTGCTCCATTTCCAGCCCAGGTGAGATAGGGAGACCCAGTCTCAAAAACAAAAACAAAATCATATTTAAAATATTTTACTAATATCATTTTGGAAATTCTTATCATTTCTCACTGACTTCTAAGGGTTTTTATTTTCTAATTAAAAAATATTAAAGGTTATTGATGACCAAAAGCAAGTACCAAAATCATGGATTTAGAGATGGAAAGAACACTAGTTCATCTTGTCTGTCTCCTGGCTCCCATTTTACAGATGAGAAAATTGAGACCCAGAGAGGTAAAGAGATTTGCCCATTGTCTCACAGATACCATGTGGAAGAGCTAGGATTTAAACTCATGTCCTCTGGCTCCAAAGTCAGGTTTCTTTCCTTTGAACTACATTATGTGAACAGATATAAAGGGGACTGAAGAGGTACAAATTTGAAGGAATTGGGGATGTTTGGCCTCAGACAAGAAAACCTATGCAGTGTGGGAGTAAAGATACTGGATGATAGCTGTTTTTTCAATGACTTGAACTGTGATGTAAAAGAGACAGACATTAGTCCATTTTGCTTAAGCTCAGAGGACAGAAGTAGGAGAAATATGGTTGTGTGGTTTATCCTTCATTCTTAAAGAGGACCATGTGATCAGTGAGGTGATAACATGACTTGCAATTGACTTTGATTTGAGTGAGGGAGGGCTGAGGAAAAATAGATGAAAGTTGAAAAGAATTATATTTCAACTTTCTATAAGGGAAAATTAACAGAGCTACCTAGAAGTGAATGACTGACTTAGGAGATAGGGAGTTCCTCATTCCTGGGGGCTTTTGAATAGGTGAATGACCACCTGCCAGAGACATTGTAGAGGGAATACCTATCCAGATTTGCAGTAAATGACATTTCCCTGAATTCTTTTTTTTAGCTCTTTGCATTACATTTCCATTTCTGTCTTGATCACCCTACCGAGACTAGTGTCTTAGAGATTACTGATGGTAGACGATTATTGTGTTATAATAAACAATGAGGGTTGGACTCAGATAAACTTGGGAAGACCTATATAAATTGATGCAGAGTGAAATGGGCAGAACCAAGAGAGCAATGTATACAATAACAATGTTTTAAGGAAGACAACTTTGAAAGACTCAAGAACTCTGATCGATGACAATGACTAAACACAATCCAAGAGGATCAATGTTAAAATATGCTACTTACCTCTCGATGGAGAAGTGATGGATTAAAAATGCAGAATGTGCATATATTTTTGGACATTGACAATGTGGAAATTTGGTTGGCTTGACTATATTTGTTATATAGGTTTTGTTTTCCTTCTTTTGTTTTTTCTCTGACTGGGTCAAGTAGGTGAGAGGGAGGGAGAGAAAAAAATGTTCAATAATTTAAAAACTAAAATAAAATAAGTTACATAAAATTCCAAATCACCCTTAAAATCTTAATTGCTCCCCCCAATGGTTTTTCCTCAGTCCTCATCCTTTTTAATTTCTCTGCAGAACTCTGTTGAACACCCCCTCTCCCTGCCTATTGTTTTCTTTATAGGTTTTGATGACGTTATTCTCTCTTGATTCTCCTCCTACTTGTCTGTTCCTGCTCAGTTTATTTTGCTGAATCATTTGTATCATGACCCTTCTGTCCCTACCTTGGACACTCACCACACAGGGTTTTCTCCTGATTTGCTCCCACCATTCTCTACCTTCATTTCTATTCATGTTTTGGTGAACAGAGCTGGATAAAAACAAACAAACAAACAAACAAACACAAAATTATGCTGCTTGGATCAACTACAAATTTGTTTCATAATCTCACCTGGGCCCTTACTGTCCGTTATAGGAATGTAAATTTTTAAGATCTTCTCTGCCCCTAGGTTAAATGGACCTGGAGCCTGTGGTGGGAAGCTTGTTGTTCAGGAATGCCCACACCTTCCTGCTTTGTGACTGGGCAGTGGGTCAAGAGGGTTGTTACATTCTCTGACCCAGGAGAAGGCTATATAATCCCTCATGTGAGACTTTGTTTTGGGGCTCACTTTGAGAAGTCTTGTGTGATTTGACCAGATGAGACTCTGGGCAGCCGTTGAGAGCCCCAAGGCTTTGAAAACCCAGATGTTGATGCTTCCCTCTCTGGTAACTGTGATTTGGTATGGATGTAATGGTTGGAGAGCTTGGAAGCCTGTCTCCTTGATATGTTTCTCTGTCTTGTAACTTCTGTCTGTATACTCTGAAGTTCAGGGTGCTGATCTTTTCCCCCTGAACTAGGTAAATGATATATGTTTGATTGATTAAAGTAAGCTTGTTAACCCATTTTGAGTTGCTTTCCTTTAGAAAAGCAGATCTAAGAACCTGTGTTGGTAGCCACCCTCGGGATGCTGGGGTGCTTGCTGCTATACTGCCCCAAGGCAGCATTTTTATAGCTCTCTAATCAATACACTATCCCATTAATACACTGGCTATTCTAGATTATTCCTATTCCCTCTTTTATCTTCAATTTCCCCCAGCCTACTAATTCCTTCCCTATAGTTTATAAGCATACCTATGTCTCCCTCATTCTTAAAATCAGAAATTTATTGTTGTTCAGTCACATCTGACTCTTTTTGACCCCATCTGGGGTTTTCTTGGCAAAGATACTGGAAGTTCTTTCTCCAGCTCATTTTATAGATAAGGAAAATGAGGCAAAGAGGATTAAGTAAATTGCCAAGAGCAACACAGCTAGTAAATATCTGAGGCCAAATTTGAACTCAGGAAGATAAGCCTTCTTGACTCTAGGCCTAGCACTCTATCCACTACCCCACCTACCTGCCCTAATCCAGAAATACTAATTGGAAAGTTAAATTTAATTAATTAGTTAAATTAACCAAATTAAATCAGACCATCTGCCTTGTAAAGAAACAGACCTCAAGCAACAAAGGAGCAAGATTTCAAATCTCTAGTCTTAACAGCCGCCTCAGTCTTGCTAGTTCTTCTCCAGACATGCAAATCAGTTAAAGTATTGTCAAAATCAGTTTATTAGGCAACTAAAATTTATCAAACACCTTTTATGTTCCAGAAACAGTGCTAATCAGCCCATGTGTGTTTGTTGTTCATGAAAAGGAACAGAGGAAAAAGAACCTTAGAACACCTAAATGTACTTAGTCACCAACTTTTTTTTTTAAAGCAATTAGGGTTAAGTAACTTGCTCAAGGTTACACAGCCAGGTGTTTCTGGGTGGGTGCTAAGTGTCTGAGCCTGAATTCGGTCCCAGGTCATCCCGACTCAGGGGCCGGTAATCTTACTCACTGTGCTACCTGGCCGCCCCTTTAGTCACCAACTTTTGTTAAATAGACATTGGGTACAGAAAACATCAATTTGCTTTGAAATGCACAATCCCTGCCCTCAGGAAGCAACATATGAAGTACTGTGATCTGAACATGAACCAAGTGCCCAAGGATTGAGGGGATAGACAGTAAAGCAAAGCTCAGAGCTGAGTTTATCCCATAAGGCTGTCAAAGTCATTGTTTGCTATAGTTCTAGCTGTCCAGAAGGTATCTCTTGAATTGCATTTCCAAACTGAAGCCACATGATTTTTTGTTTTTTTGCTCCCTTCTCACCTCAGTTTTGGCTATAACTAGTGTTTCTAATAGACATGGCTTTTATATTTAATAACTAATTATTGAATCAGAATCAAGGTTTTTATCTTTTCTACTTCCTCATACAGAAAGCAATGTGTGGGGAATCTTTCTTAAAGATTTACTCAGATCAAGATCTAAAAACACAGTAAAAGAAGTTCTAAGTTTGGGCTAATGGGTTTATACCTGCTCATCGTGCTTGCTCAGACAGCTCTGAGAAATATGGATCTTCCCTTTTGTCAGATACAGTGATATGGAAATTGATGTCTCTTTGACCAAGATTTGGGTGATCCAAGTCATGCATCCCAAGATCCTCATTTTAATATAACCCACCTCCAAATGTGTTAACCAATCAGAGTTGGTTGGCACTCCTCAGGAACACCTATTCTTTGAAGGGCATATAAACTATGAACACACTGCCATTAGAGGATTTTGATCTGAGAGACAGTGAGATGATCATCCTTTTATTAATGATGTGCTGGCCTTATTAATAAAATGATTAAATTACCCAGAAAAAATAGTCATGACTATGAATTCCATATATTCTCAGAAGGACTTTTGCTTTCCAGTGTATCTATTACCTTAATTTTTTTTTTGATAAAAAAGAAACACAAAAGTTTGAAGGTGGTGATACATCTTGGCTAATGGCAAACTATCATTAAATACACATGAGGCACATATACACTAAATGCAGTCTATACCAGGTTTTAAAATTTTTTTTTAGCTATATTGTCTTGCCTCTTTATTATTAAAGGGTGAAAAGGAATAAGAAAAGGAAGTGAGGAAATGCTGAAGCACTTGTAGTCCACTGCTTTACAACTGACTTCTGTAAACCACATTTAGAAGGATGTCAATTCTACTTTTTAATCTTCATTATATGGTTAAATAATTAATCCATCAACTAATTAATTGATTAGTATGTTCTCTATGACTCCTCCCATCTGGAAAACTGGACAAATTAAAAATAAAATAAAACAAGGGAAAGCAAACAAGGAAGGGGTTCTGCTCTGTGAGAGCATGTGATATCTTGAATTGCTCTGTAAGAAAAGTTGTTCCAGGGCTGCTAGGTGGCACAGTAAGTAGAGCATCGGCCCTGGAGTTAGGAGGACCTGAGTTCAAATCCGGCCTCAGACACTTGACACAATTACTAGCTGTGTGACGTTGGTCAAGTCACTTAACTCCAATTGCCTTGCATTCTCCAAAAAATTAAAAATTAAAAAAGAAAAGTTGCTCAAACAATTGCAGGTCTTATCACATCACCCCCCTATTCAACAAATTCTAATGGCTCCCTATTTGATCCTCCAGGATCAAATATAAAATTTTCTATCTGCCTTTCAAAGTCCTTCATAACTTGACCCTTTACTACTTTTCTAGTAGTATATTCTTCTTATACTGAAGTCCTACCTACTCTAGGACACTGATATTGACCTCTTTGCTTTTTCTCAAACATGGAACTCCATCTCCTGACTGAGCATTTTTTGGGCTTTCCCCTAAACCTAGAATTTTCTCTCTTTTTTGCCTGCTGGGCTTCCTTCAAGTCTCAGCTAGAGCCCCACCTTCTCAAAGAAACCTTTCCCATTCTTCCTTATTCTTAGTGCTTTCCTTCTGAGATTACCTCAATTTATCTGACATATATCATTTTTGTACATAGTTGTTTGCATGTTGTCTCCCCTATCACACCGTGAGCTCCTTGAGATCAGAGACTATTTTTGTCACTCTTTTTTATATCCTCAGAGCTTGGCACAGTACCCGGCACCTAGTAGGAACTGAAAAATGATAGTTGACTGCTGACTGAAAGAGGTTTTCACAAGTGCAAATTATCTTTGCTCTCCATTCAATGAGATCACCAAATAAATATTAAGCATCCTTGAAACTGTAGGGTTAGATGCTATAACTTATAAATGAATAAACTGCAAGGAGAAGCCTGGACATCCAGTAATTCTCATGTTCTGGACCTGCATGTTAAGAGGAATGATACCATATCCTAGATCTAGAACTGGAAGGGTCCTCAGAAGCCACTGAGTTTAACTCTATCATTTTACAGATGAGGAAGGTTGAATGAGACAAGTTAAGTGACTTGCCCAGGATCACACAGCTAGAAAGTATACAAGACAGGATGAAATCAGGTCTTCCTGACTTCAGGAGCTATACTCTATTTACCAACTTGGGGGTTCCAAACTTTTGGGTCTCAGGACCTCTTTAATCTTGTTTTTTAAAAAATTAATTAATTAATTTAATTTTGAACATTCATTTCCACAAGATTTTGAGTTACAAATTTTCTCCCCATCTCTCCCCTACACTCTACCCCAAGATAGCAAATATACTGAATACCTCTTCCCCCAATTTGTTCTCACTTATACCCTCCCCCATCCCCCCTTACTTTCTTGTAGGGTATGATGGATTTATTTACCCCATTGCCTGTATATATTATTTCCCATTCACATGTGAAAAACACTTTTTTAACAGTAGTTTTAAAAATCTTTGAGTTCTACAATCTCACCCTTCTTCTCTCCTCACCCACCCACACTGGGAAGACAAGCAATTCAATATAGGTTGCACATGTGAAGTTATGTAAAACATTTCCATATTAGTTATATTGTGAAAGACTAACTATATTTCCCTCCATCCTATCCTATCCCCCATTTATTCTATTTTCTCCTTTGACCCTGTCCCTTTTCAAAAGTATTTGCTTCTAACTAAACTCTCCCCCAATCTGCTCTCCCCTTTGTCATCCCCCCTCTTATCCCCTTCCCCCTACTTTCCTGTAGGGTAAGATACCCAATTAAGTGTGTATGTTATTCCTTCCTTAAGCCAAATCCAATGAGAGTAAGGTTGGCTCATTTCCTTTCACTTTCCTGCTCTTCCCCTCCATTGTAACATCCTTCTCTTGCTTCTTTCATGTGAAATAATTTACCCTATTCTATCTCTCCCTTTCTTCTTCTTTCAATATACTCCTCTCTCCCTTTTAAATTTTATTGTTTAGATATCATCCCTTCATATTCAACTCATCCTGTGCCTTCTGTCTATGTATACATGTACATACATATACATGCATATACCCACCTATACATACATATATATGGATGTATACATACATACATATACATATATATACACACATATAAATATATATATATATTCCCTTCAACTATCCTCATACTGAGAAAAGTCTAATGAGTTACAATTATAATTTTTCCATGTAAGAATGTAAATAGTTCAACTTTATTAAGTTTCTTATGATTTCTTTTTCTTGTTTACCTTTTCATGCCTCTCTTGATTCTTGTATTTGAAAGTCAAATTTTCTGTTCAACTCTGGTCTTTTCATCAAGAATGCTTGAAAGTCCTCTATTTAATTGAATGATCATATTTTCCCCTGAAGTATTATACTCAGTTTTTCTGGGTAGGTGATGCTTGGTTTTAATTTTAGATTCTTTGACCTCTGGAATATCATATTCCAAACCCTGCAATTTCTTAAGGTAGAAGCTGATAGATCTTGTGTTGTCCTGATTGTGTTTCCACAACACTCACATTGTTTCTTCTTGACTGCTTATAATATTTTCTCCTTGACCTGGGACCTTTGGAAATTGGCTATAATATTCCTAGCAGTTTTCTTTTTGGGATCTTTTTCAAGAGGTGATCAGTGAATCCTTCCAATTTCTATTTTGCCTTCTGGTTCTAGAATATCAAGGCAAATTTTCCTTATTAATTTCTTGAAAGATAATATCTAGGCTCCTTTTCTGATCATGGCTTTCAGGTAGTCCAATAATTTTAAAATCATCTCTCCTGGATCTATTTTCCAGGTCAGTAGTTTTTCCAATGAGCTATTTCACATTGCCTTCTATTTTTTCATTCATTTGGATCTGTTATATAGTATGTTGATTTCTCATAAAGTCATTAGCTTCCATTTGCTCCAATCTAATTTTGAAGGAATCATTCTCTTCAGTAAGTTTTTGAAATTCCTTTTCCATCTGGACAATTTGACTTTTTTAAGGTATTCTTCTCCTCATTGGTTTTTTGGGCCTCTTTTGCCATTAGAGTTAGTCTATTTTTTAAGGTGCTATTTGCTTCAGAATTTTTTTGGGTCTCCTTTAGCAGACTGTTGACTTGCTTTTCATTTTTTTTTTTGCATCATTCTCATTTCACTTCCTAATTTTTCCTCCACTTCTCTTACTTGATTTTCAAAATCCTTCTTGAGCTCCTCCATGGCTTGTAACCAATTCATAATTTTCTTGGAGGCTTTTGATGTAGGAGTTTTGACTTTGTTGTCTTCTTCTGGTTCTATGTTTTGATTGTCTTTGTCACCAAAAAAACGATTCTATACTTTGATTATGCTTCCTGTTTGCTCATCTTACTAGCCAATTACTTGACTTTTTTTTTAAAGCAATCAGTTAAGTAACTTGCTCAAGGTTACATGGCCAGTTATTTCTGGGTGTGGTGCTGAGTATCTGAGCCCGGATTTGATCCAGGTCATCCCGACACTGGAGCCGGTACTCTTACTCGCTGAGCCACCTGGCCTCCCCTAAGCAATTGGGGTTAAGTAACTTGCTCAAGGTTACACAGCCAGGTGTTTCTGGGTGGGTGCTAAGTGTCTGAGCCTGGGATTCGATCTCCAGGTCATCCCGACACTGGCGCTGGTGCTCTTACTCTCTGTGCTACCTGGCTGCCCCAATTATTTGACACTTGACCTTTTTGCCACAATAGAACTCTGCTTCCATAGTGGAGAGTGCTGTGTCCCAAATTTCTGGGGTTTCACACAGTTGTTGTTAAAGCTTTTTCTAGGCACCTCCCTCAGAACTGTGAGGATGACTGCCTCTCCACAGTTTCAACAAGCTCTGCCATGCTAGCACTCCTTACCTTAAGACCGCCACCCAAGAATGTGATCCAGATCCAAGCAGGGCAAAGCAAGAACAATTAACCTCTGAATGGTCACTTGGTCCCAATATGATCTTTAGGCCTGGAGCTCAGTAGACAGCCACATGGCAGCAGCTGCAATTGTGCCATCTCTGCCCCCCAGGGGAAGGAGCTGGACCACACTCTTCTGTCACCCAGTTCCAACAGAGTTCCCCACTGACCTTTTACTTTTTCTTTTACGTTTATGGGTTGAGAAGTCTAGAAACTGTCATAGCTGCCAGTGAATCACTCCGCCAGTCTGTGCTGAGGGTCTGGGCCAGTGTGGCTCACACAGAACTGTGCTCCACTCCGAGTCCAGTGTGACAGACCCTTCCTGTTGGCCTGCCAGGATGCCATCAATGGGGGATTTGTTTCTCTCTTTCACTTTGTGTGTTCTGTTGCTCTAAAATTTGTTTAGAGTCATTTTTACAGGTATTAGAGGTGGTTGGAGTCGGAGCTTTTACTCCACCATCTTGACTCTGCCCCCACTTCTTTAATCTTTAAAAAATTCACATTGAGAACTCCCCAAAGAGGTTTTATCTATATGGGTTGTATCTATCAATAAATTTACTGTATTAGAAATTAAAACACCTCAATATTACTTTAAAAGTAATTTGACCTAATGAGGGCCCTGAAAAAGATCCCTCATTCCCCCAGGAGTATCCAGACTACACTTTGAAAACTGTGTATGGCATAATCTAAACTGTGTATGGCAGGAGAGACAAAGAAAAAAGTCCAATATCTGCTAAAGAGTGCTAAAATAGAGGAACCTCTCCTTCCCAATTTGCTCCATAAATACCTCTTGTTTTCATTATAGAGAAAACCTTAATTTTTTTTAATATGACAACAGGCAGTTAATGTGGTAGGAGTGGTGTTAAGCAATATAGTAGAAAGACAATGAATTTTCAACACAAGGTTCCAGAGACTGAGCCTTAGTTTATCTATATATAGCTTCTGTGTGACCTTGGGTCAATTACTTAGACTCTTTGGATATCAGATTCTAGTTCTGTGAACTGGAGAGGGTTGGTCTACTCTAGATGATTTCTATGGTATCATGGGAAGAGCAGTGGTTCTAGAGACAAAGAACCTGGGTTTCCAGCCCTACCTGTGATGATAGTAACCATGATGTTGGGCAAATCACAACCTCCCTGGGCTCCACTTTCCTAATGTAATCTACAAAATGAAGAGGTCAGAGAAGTTGGTCTCTGAAATATCTCCCAGCCCTAGATTCTTTGTCTATATTAGGCTTAACATAGGCCGTTTCTCTACAGAATACCATAAAGGATATAGTTGAAAAGATTCTTTTTTTTTCAGTTTCTGGAAGTATTAGGAGAATAATTGCTAAAATTTACATAGCCCCTTAATATTTACACAGTTCTTTACATATCCTTGTTTGATCATTTCATTGATCCTATAAAATATTATTTCCACTTTACAAATGAAGAAACTAAGGCTCAGAGATGTTAAGTGCTACTTGCTTAGAATCACATAGCTGGTAAGTAAGGATTCATCTCTAGCTTTAGAGCTAAGTCTATCACTCTACTATCTGACTTCACTACCTCTTAGAGGTGAAGATGTCATATCACCAAGGGAGATGAAAACAAATGGGAGAAGGTTTACTATCTTCAAACATGGAGGCAGGGAGGTGGCTTAGCTAGGACAGGAGTCATGGGAACCTGAATTCAAATCTCCCCTGGACATTTACTAGCTATGTGACTTTAGGCAAATCACTTAACTTCTGTTTACTTTAATCCAATGGAGAAGGAAATGGCAAACCACTTCTGGTACCTTTTCCAAGGAAACCCCATGGACAGTACTGGTGACCAAAACCTAATAGCAACACTAATAATCTTAGAGCTCTACATATTTCTGCTTTCAGACCAGTATATTAAATATATACATCAGCTTTTTTATTAGTAAGTTCAGCAAATAACCAGGCTTTCAGCCATGTCCTTGAGGTCCCAAGTAGAAAGAGCTCATGATGGAACCCAATGAAATTCCTAGTCTTATCAGTTACCTACAAGATCTCAGCCTTTATTTTTATTTTTCTTCTAGCCAATCTTTACTAACAAATGTCTACATAGATACTATAGTTGGATTTTTCACTGTCATTCTAAAAATGGAGAAGAATGCCAGATAGTAAAGAAATTGGGATTGTCCCTGACTTGGTTTGCATTAGGTTAACCATATTTATATTTGATGGGAGTGCGGATTTTTTTTTTTTTGCCTCTTTTGCTTGTTCATGAAAAAGCTGCAACAAAAATAAAAGTAGCTCTATTAATTATGCCATTTGGAAGGTGCACACAAAAACATGTAGGTGGCAAATTTCCATTCCCAGGGAATTTTATGATAGCAATAAACCTTTAAAAGAACAGATTTGCAATGGAAACATGGACCTGGCTTTCAGGGTTACAGGACAAATAGCACTACGATGATTACAATTCTCTGGCATGTTTTCCTTTCATAAGATTTAAAGGATTCATTTTTTTTTCTAAAAAAAAAAATCTTTCCATTGTTTACTTAGTGTTCTAGGAAAATTCCCAATGGGGCCTGAAATTCAGAAAACAAATGACCTGCCACGGCTGCATGTGGTTAAAATAAATACATACCTGTATCCAGCATTTAGCTAGTTCCTGGGCAATGATGAGCAAAGTAAGCAGCCATGGCTGGTTTCATCACTGGCTTCATCACTTCCCCTTTGTCTCCTTTCCCTCCTGAATGTCCTGTCTCCAGAAACACAGACCTCAAGAGGGATTACTCCAATCTTGACTGCATTGCCAATTGTATAAAGAAGAATAATCTCCCTACTCACCACACACTGACCTTGCTCTATATCTTAACTCACAGACCTTCGTTTTTCATTCTCTCCTTCCATTCCCCTTGTTCCTGTATCAACTATTCTTCATCATCACCACCACCATGAAATATTTATTAAGCAACCTATGGCCATGAGCCATTCCAGGGGACTCTGCAGAATCAAAGATGAAACACTCATTTTAAGAAAAAGTAACAGACACTGACATGCATGGAGAATGAAATTTGCTCCAGTGAAGCATACAAAATGAAGTCCATTTTGCTATCTTTTTTTCCCCTTTCTTTCTAGTGATTGGCCATGGGTAAGGACTGCAGAAGGGAAGATGAAGAAGAAAATGGAAAAGAGCAAATTGTAAATAGGAAAGAGAAGGTATGGTAAGGTAAGATTTCATTAAAAAAGAAAGGAAGGAGAAGAAAGAGGAAGGAAAGTAAAAGAAGGGAAGAAAGCTGAAGAAAAAGTAGAATGTGAAGGATGCTAGATCATTAGTCAGCATCAAAGTATATAATGTTTAATGAGTATAAATGTAAAGTCTTACAAGTGGGCACCTAAGTTCATTCCCCTTTAAGAATGTATGGCCATTGGGGTGAATAGATGGTACAGTGAATAGAGCACTGACCCTGGAATCATGAGGACCTGAGTTCAAATCTGGCCTAAAATACTTAACACTTATGAGCCATGTGACCTTGGACAAGTCACTTAACCCCAATTGCCTTGCCTTTCCCCCTCCAAAAAGCAAAAAAAAAAAAATAGAATGTATTACCACCAAGAAAGATGTGCTGAACTTTTACAAAAATTAGGAACCCCCAAAAGATCATAGGACTTTGATTTTAAGTAATTATGAAGCATTTACCCTCCATTATGCTAAAATAATCAACTCCTATTCTGTCAGGGGGGGAATATGATAATTTTCCTAAGATGATAGCTTAAAGGTATTTTACTTTTTTTTTTTTTTAAGCAATTGGGGTTAAGTAACTTGCTCCAGGTTACACAGCTGTTATTTCTGGGTGTGGTGCTGAGTATCTGAGCTCAGATTTGATCCAGGTTATCCTGACACTGGAGCCGGTGCTCTTACTCACTGAGCCACCTGGCTGCCCCTAAGCAATGGGGGTTAAGTAACTTGCTCAAGGTTACATAGCCAGGTGTTTCTGGGTGGGTGCTAAGTGTCTGAGCCCAGGATTCGATCTCCAGGTCTTCTCAACACTGGAGCTGGTGCTCTTACTTACTGTGCTACCTGGCCGCCCCTAGGTATTTTACTTTTGAGAGTCAATAAGTCACATTGGAGAAAGCATTGGAGTCAGAATGTCAATAAGTCACATTGGAGAAAGCATTGGAGTCAGAAAATCTCTATTTGAATCTTGCCTCAGATACAACCTCTGACTTTGTACATGCCACTTAACTACTCATTTTCCTCATCTAAAGAAACTTGTCTCTGGAATCAGAGGTCCTGTGTTCAAAATCTGCCTTTGTCACTTATGACCTTAGGTAAGTCAACCTCTTTGGGCCTCAGTTCCCTCATCTATAATATGAAAGGGTTGGACTAGATGACTTAGCACAATGCTTGGCATAGTAGGTGCTTAATAAATATGTGTTAACTTACTTCTAAAGTTCCTTCTAGCTCTAAATCTATGGTTTTGATATTTTGCCAGTATAAGCTATTATAAATCTTTCACATTATTTCTTTTATTCTTTAAAATGTATTTCTACCCTCTTTGTTTAGTTGTTTTTTGCAGTTATGTTTGACTCTTTGTGACCCTATATGGGGTTTTCTTGGCAGTTATACTGTAGTGGTTTGTCATTTCTTTCTCCAGTTCATTTTATAGATGAGGAAACTGATGTGAACAGGGTTAAATGACTTGCCCAGGGTCACAGAGCTAGAAAGCACCTGAGGCCAGATTTGAATTCAGGTCTTCTTGACTCCAGGCCCATCATTCTATCTCCTGTACCACCTACCTGTTCCTTATGACCTCTATTTTTCCCATATGTCTCTCTTGTACCTCTTCCCAAGGAGCCATTGCTTATAACAAAGAATTTTTTTTAAAAAGAGTAAAAAACAGTTTGGCAAAAATAACTCAAACACAGACTAAATGGGACATTTTAAGTTCCCCAGCTCTACTCCCCCTAATTCTTCAAAGAAGGGAAGGAGGTATTGCCTCATAACTCTTCTTTTGAACCAAGCATGGTCATTACAATTTGACAACATTCCAAGTCAGCAATTTTGTTGGTTTTCTTTCTGTTTATGTTGTCACTATTTGTATTGTTTTTCTGGTTCTGCTTACTTCACTTTGCATCATCTTATATGTTTTCTAATTTTATTTCCATTTCATCTAGTATTTCCATCAATGACTATGCCTAGCCATTTTAATAATACTTTTTCATGTAACAGAGATCTGTCCTGTTTAACATTTTTATCAATGACTCAAATAAATGCTTGGATAGCATTTTTATTAAAAACTTGTGAAAAAGCACAGCAGCATGCTTATCAAAAATGTAAGTGACATAAAGCTTAGAGAGATAGCTAACATATTGCATAATAGGATCCAAAAAGATTGACAGGCTAGACTTGTCAGACTATATTGTGTAAGATATAGTTTGATAGGAATAAATATAAAGCATTACACACTTTGGCTCACAGAATGCACTTCAGAAGTACAAAGAGGGGGAAGTGTGACTAGATAATAATTCTTCTGAAAGTGATCTGGTTGTCTTAATAGAAGACAAGCTCCATTAATCAATAGTGTGATATGGAAGCCAAAAAAAGCAAATATTGTCTTAGCATTGAGAGAGAATGTTCAGGACTAGAAAGTAAGCAATCAATCAATTAATCAACTAACAAGCAGTTATTAAGTGCCTATGTGTCAGGAACTGTACAAGGTTCTCAGGATATAAGGAACAATGGATAGAGCTCAGAACCTGGAATCAGAAAGACTCATCTTTGTGAGTTCAAATCAGTTTCAGACACTAACTAGCTGTGTGACCCTGGGCAAGTCACTTAACCCTGTTTCCTTCCTTTTTCTCATCTATAAGATGAGCTGGAGAAGAAGATGATAAAACATTCTAGTATCTTTGCCAAAATCCAAATGTAGTCACAAAGAGTCAGACATGACTGGAACAACTGAACAACAACAGGAGATACAAGCAAAGATAAAACATTTTCTATTTTCAAGAAGTTTCTATTTTAAAGGGAAAGACAATCTCTCTCTGTCTCTCTTTCTCTCTCTCTCTCTGTCTCTGTCTCTCTCTCTCTCTGTCTCTCTCTGTCTCTCTGTCTCTGTCTCTGTCTCTGTCTCTGTCTCTGTCTGTCTGTCTGTCTGTCTGTCTGTCTCTCTCTCCCTCTCTCTCTCCCCACAGCCATCTCTGTTTTTACAGATTTGTACATGTCTGCATCTCTATGTCTACATATACATGTCTATGTATCTATATAGATGTCTAGATATCTATATGCATACCTTGTAGATGGGTGCATAGCTATAGATATAGAGTAGATATAAATGTAGACATATAGATACAAAACAGAAACAGGGTGATTTTGAAAGGAAGTCATTAGTACCTGGGGGCATCATGAAAGGCCTCATGTAGAAGGTGCTACTTGAGGTGATTCTATAAGGAAAGTAGAGATTCTGAGAGATGGAGAGGAGATGGGAAAATATTTCAGATATGGACACTCAGTGCCAACGCATGAATTTGAGTGATATAGTGATATGATAGGCCTTTCTTATGCTCTGCCTTGGTTAGATGTAATTGTAATGGGAATTTGAAGATCTTCCTTGCCCCTTAATAAGCCTAAGGGAATTTGAAGACCTTCCCTGCTTTGAAAGTAAACTCTGCCCCCCCCCAATAGGCTGAGTGTAATCACATGGAGCCTGTGGTGGGAGGAGTTTGCTGAAGGGTGGAGCACAGCTCATGGGAAGCTGGGAGTCAGAGCAGCTAGACTGGATGGAGAAGAGGATGTGTCCCAGGAAGTCAGTCAGGCTTGTGAGTAAATATTGGTTTGTGGGAAGGCTAAAGAATGCTGTGGCTTTCTGTACTGTTGTGGCTTATTAGTTTCTTTTCTGCTATGATGGAATCGGCTTACTGGTTTGGGGATTTGATGTTCTGGTATCTGAATAAATGTTTTGCTCTGTCTTCTATATGGAGAGTCTGTTATATTTTGGATTGAGCATCATGCAGGTATATTTATAGTGATTGTGGGCACTGTGAATATTGTATTGGTGCTACATCAGACTACATCTTGAGAATCATGTTCAGTCCTGGGTGCTATATTTTAGGAAGGCTATTGATAAGCGGGAGAGTGTTTAGAGAAGGTCAAGTAGAATTATGAATGGATTCAAATTCATTCCATGTAAAGATCATTTGAAGGCAGCAAGTTGGTGTATTGGATGGAGTGCAAGACCTGAAGGCAGAAAGACTCATCTTGATGAGTTCAAATCTGGCCATGTGACCCTGGGTAAGTCACTTAATCCTGTTTGCCTCAGTTCCCTCCTCTGTAAAATGATCTGGGGGAAGAAATGGCAATATACTCCAGTATCTTTGCCAAGAAATCCCCAAACAGGGTCACAAAGAGTCAGACATACTGAAAAAAAAAAACAACTGGCAACAATAACAACAACAACAAAAGATCATTTGAAGAAATTTAGGTATTCAGCCTAGAGGAGAGAAGGCTTAGTGAGGATGTGATAGCTGCCTCTAAGTATGAAGGGCTTATTCTGTTTGGCCCCCAGAAGGAAGAAGTCAGAACACAGGGCAGAAACTATGAAGAGACTAATGTAAACATAATCTGTTGTTGTAGTTATTGTTTGTCTTTTTTTTTTTTTTTTAAGAGAAAAAGAAAATGATTTCCTAACAAAGAAATCTATCCCCAAATGGAACAGGCTGCTTTGGGAGGTAGTGGGTGCTTCTTCCTGGAGGGTCTTCAGGTTAAGACTGGGTGACCAAGTGTGAGATTTGTTGTCTAGGTGCAGAAGCAACCACACTGGCGTACCCAGGATGGCTGCTAGCACAGATTCTTAGATCTGCTTTACTAGGAAAGAGCTGTTTAAGGGGTCAACAATCTTTTTAATTACATTCACTAGTTCAGGAGGAAAGTCAGCACCCTGAACTTCAGAGAAAATACAACCAGAGAAATAAAGACCAATAGTTAGGGCTCTGACTGCCTGAATCAAATCAATGTTGCGATACACTTTACGTACATCCCTGAATCGAGAGAGTCTTTATATCTGAGCAAGCATATCTGAACATTTATATCTGAACATAGGGCCACTCAGAATCTGGACAAGGGAATCTCATAAGTGAGCCCTCAAAGCATAATACCAACTCAGAGCATATATCCACTTCTCAGAGCCAGAAGGCATCACCACCCTCAAGACTCAGTGCCTAATTAGAAATTAGCAAAAGGTGTGAAAGCCTTCCTACAAGCAAGCCTATTAATGGGCTGGGAAGGTCTTAACCTTCCTCATTAACCTTACCCTAGGTCAGTCAGTCAATCAAGCAGCATTTCTGAGCATCATTATGTGTCAGGCACTGTGCTAAAGGACAATCTCTGCCCTCAGGTACCTCTCCATTTAATGGGGAAGATACAAAAACTAAGTTCAAACAAACCCTGTACAATGGAAATAATCAGCAGCAGGAAGGTGTCAGTGGTAAGGGGGCTGTCCTGAAAGGGACATTGGGTTGGACAACCATTGGGTTGGACTAAAGTTCTCATCTCTGAGTTTCTCTCTTTATGATTCTGTTCTCCTTTGCCTCCTCCACACTCCACTCGGACTGGACTGCTGCTCGATCCCAGCTTTCATTCAGCTTACTTTGTGCCCTTGCTTATAACGTCTCGCCTACTTTGAAGGATCACTCCCTTCCTTCAAGGCTTGATTCAGGTACCATTCCCTGCATAACGTCTTTCCTAACCCCTTTTGCTTACTCTGACTCTCCTGCCACCTCACCCTCCAAACACACCCTGCCCTTGTCTGCTGAAAGCGATCTCTTTCTTCCCAAATTTCTCAACTGTTTATTTGTATTTGTGTTATCCTCACTGATGTGGTGATGATATTCCCCCATCTTCATCCCTTTGCTTGTTAAATTGTAGTATGCCACTTTTTTTTCTTTTTGGAGGGCAATTGGGGTTAAGTGACTTGCCCAAAGTCACATGACTAGTAAGTGTGTCAAGTGTGTGAGGCCGGATTTGAACTCAGGTCCTCCTGACTCCAGGGCTGGTGCTCTATTCACTGTGCCACCTAGCTGCCCCCTGCTTGTTAAATTGTAAACTCAGTTTGTATAGGCTCTATTATTGTAGGAAATCATATCAACACAACATTTGGAGTCTGAGGTCCTTGGTTAAGGTCTTGACTTTGACATTGCCATTGTGACCTTGGACAAGTCACTTGACAACCCTGGGCCTCAATTTCTCATCTGTAAATGAAGGGGTTGGACTAGATGATGTCTCAGGTCCCTTCAGACTCTAGGTCTCTGCTCTAGGTGCTTTGCACATTAGAAGGGTTCATTAATCTCTTGTTCATTAAATGGAATGATGATTTTTTTTCTAGGAATTGAAGAGGTGAACCAAGGTTCACCACCTTGGTTTTCATAATTCCTTTATCCTTAGGTTCCATGGGAAGATTATTATCAACACTCAGGGCTGACCTTTACTATGTCTGTTTTTGTTCTGCAAAGATGACAACCCCTTGGGTTGGCAAGGTCTCTCTATAACAGCTACCTTGTCTTCTCTTTCATTTGGGGGTAAAAGGAAGTAAAATCCATTGTTTAAAAGGATGGAAAAGGTTTTGTAATAAAATGAGATTTGACCCTCAGAAAATGTATTTGACCTACAGAAAAAGTTAAACACCAAGAGAACTGGTTAGTTTCCCAATTACTGCTCTTCAGAGGCCTGAGTGGAATGGGAATGGAGAATTTGAGCTTGTGAAGGGATATTGATCCCTTGTACAAAGCAGTTTTCTGTAAGGAAAACAGAAAGCTTCCATAGCCACAGAGGGAGAGAACAAAGGGTGAACTCTAACAGCAAGCATTATGACAAAGGCCCAGTAGAGTTGTTCTTTCAAAGTCACTGTAAGCCTTTGATGTCACTAAGGTGAAAGGCCACAGTCACTTGGCTGGTGTGGAGGGGAGCTGACAGAAGCAGTGCAGGCACAGATGCAGCCCCTAGAAACGGGAGAAAGTGGCAGCCAAATGCCTTCTTCTGCCTCTGAAGTCGTTAAAGGGAGGCATGTTTCATTTTGGCAGAAGAAAGAGAACACTAACAAGGAGTTTTTGATCAAAAGCACCTTACAACTTTCTCTAAACAAATTTACAGATAAAGCAACAATAATCATTACCAACTTAACACTCTCCAGTTCTGGGAGCCAAAGCTTTTGGCAAGAGTCATAATCTTTTGATTATTTGAAGTGTTGGGTAAATGACCTCTTTCTGATTTCTTCCTTGGGCTTAATGACTTCAGAAAAGCTCAGCCACTTCCAAAGTGCTTTGAAACCAAAATATTTAATGGAGGCTCATACTCTTTCCCTAAAGACATTGTGAACTACTCAGATCTTGCTGAGGTCTTATTGAGACCTTTTTGCTTGAGGAGCTAAGGCAGGTATCTTTGAAACTTGTACCCTTCTCTTCTTAACAAGGAATGAGGAATATGTTAGTGTTCAGTGAAAGGTCTTGAATGGAAGCTAAGCAGTTTTCTCACTCTTCCCCAGGTCAAGTCCTTACAATGTGACTTCATTAGTTTAATTACAGTGTTGTCAATTCCCAAAGTGTCAGACACTTCCTCATTCAACTATAAATTAAAAAAAGAAAATCCAAAACCAAGCTTAAATAGGGTCATAAAATCAGGATTCTGAGTTGGAAAGGGCCTTTGACATCAACTAGTTCAATCTCTCCATTATTCAGATGAAGAAACTGAATCCTACAATAGGGGAATGACTTGCACTAGTAAGAAATAGAACAAGGATTCATGAATAACCTCCTAATAGGTCTTCCTTCCCCTTACCCCGTATTTTCAATTCTCTTTTGCATCACTTATCTTCTTTATGTCTAGAATTATATTTGTCTCTATTCTTCTCAAAACCTTTCAATAGTTCCCTATGCTCCCACCAAACTTGACTATTCCTGTTCCTGTGTATATAATCCAAAAGCACATAGTGTAACTCTATGCATACAATTTACCATGCCTAGACTATCTTCCATAGTACCACCCTATACCAGTTCCTTACTAATTTAAAGTCAAAACTCAAATGCCACCTAATTCAGGAAAGATTCCTTGGTCCTCCTAATCAGTAGCAATAGACATAATGACCTTAGGGAGTTTTGTTTTTATTTATTTATTTGTATAATAGTTATCTAGTAGATTATAAACCTCAAGAAGGCAGGAACTATGTTGTATCTAAAGTTTGTATATCCCTTGATACCTAGCACAGAAGTTTGTAAAGAGGGAATATTTAATAAATATTTATTGAGTTAAATTGATGCTAGTGTTTATAATAATTTACATACTCTCTTCTGATAGGGTGAATGGTGAATACTTGATTATATTAATTAATTAAATGACTATAATAAAAGATCACAAAAAGATGCACACAAAAAAGCAAGAGAAATAATAGGAATGAGAAATGGTATATTTAAGACAATTGAATTTTGACATTTTACATATGTAGAGAAAAGGACCAAGGGAGCCTGAGCAGCTTGCTTAGTTTAAAGGCTAAGGACATTCACTGTTTGGGATTTTAATTATAATAGAGACAGCTAGGGAAACAGTGGATAGAGTGCTGGACCTGGAGTTAAGAAGACCTATGTTCAAATCCTACCTCTGACAGTTAATTTCTGTGTGATCTCAGGCAAGTCTCTTAACCTATCTGCCTTAGTATTTTCATCTATAAAATGAAGATAGTAATAGCACATACTTTAGAGGGTTGTTGTGGGGATCAAATAAGATATTTGCAAAGTGCTTTGCAAATATAAGATCTAGTTGTTTGCTTATTTGTTTGTTTATTATTATTCTCTCTGTAGCTAGAAACATACCATTATGGAGTCTTCAAGGCATAGGATCATGAACAGCTCAATTGGGACTCTGATGATATCCCTTGATTTGTGGTGAGGAGTGTCCTGAGTCTGACTACCTGTCATACCTCCTTGAGAATCAATCAGTCAGTCAATCAGCATTTATTAAGGACCTCCTTTGTGCCAAGCCTCATGCTAAGTGCTAGATAAATGGTTGTATTTCAGAATCCAGTATGATTTGCTTAAGTGAGACTTTTGCATATTTGAACTACATAGGCCTATGAAGGGCAGGGAGGTGGTGCAGTGGAGAGATCCCTGGGCTTGGAATCAGAAGACTTATCTTCCAGAGTTCAAATCTGGTCTAAGATACTAACTAGCAGTGTGACCCTGGGCAAGTCACTTAAGCCTGTTTGTTTCAATTTTCTCATCTGTAAAATGATCTGGAGAGAGAAATGACAAACGACTCCAGTATCCTTGCCAAGAAAATCCCAAATAGGGTCACAAAGAGTTGGGCTTGACTGAAACAACTGAACAACAACAAAGGCCTATAAAAGAGAATAGATAGGTCGATGTGCTAGGGTTCAGCCAGAGATATCAGAGAGAAATGAGGCAGACCAAAAACCTAAGAACCATGGGCACACATCCCCAAGTGACCATGACCCTCTCTCCCCAAAACCAGGAGATGGAAGGTAAAAAAAGAGATCTCAATGATGGAAGCTGTGGAAGGTGGAATCATGTTGCCCAAGAGGTGGTAGCAGTTGACCTCAGATATCTTTTCTCTGTGGAAGATTTTAAACCACATGATGGGGCTATGAATATTGAGGATCATAAAGGTCCTTGGACAAAGGAGAGATTCCCTGGAAAAGAAAGAATTGTCCTTGATTTTTTTGTAAGCTACTTATGAGACATTGATGTTGTTTACATTCTTTTTGTGGAAATATGATCTATCAGTACTTCAAGCTCACCATGTCCAAAACAGAGATCATTACCTCCTCCCTTATCCAGCCCTTGACTTTTCTAATGTTCCCTCTTACTATTGAGGGTTCTACTATCTTCTCTGTCACCCAGGCTTGAAATCTCAGTGTCACTCTGGACTCTTTTTTCACCCTCACCAAACATACCCAGTCTGTTGCCAATTCTTGTCATTTTTACCTTCATTGCAGTTTTTATTCTCTCTTCTCACATGGCCACCACCCTACTATAAGTTCTAGTCCCCTTTCCTTCTGAAACATTGCAATAGCCTTTTTGTTCTCTCTCCTACAGGTCTGTCACTCCACATATCAAGTCCAGTTGGCTGCCAGAGTGATGCTCCTAAGGCTCAGGTCTTCCTCCCTACTTTCCCCATACTTTCAATTCTTTTTTGCATCACTTATTTTTCTCACGCATAGAATGATATTTGTCTCTACTCTGCTCAACACCTTTCAGTAGCTCCCTATGCTCCCACCAAATTAGACTATTCTCCCAGGGTATATACTCTAAATTCACATGGGGTACTCCATGCATACAATTTCCCATGCCTAGACTGTCTTCCATAGTACCACCCCATACCAGTTCCTTACTAATTTAAAGTCAAATGCCACCTAATGTCATGTTATACACTCATACTTTTCAATAAACTCCAGTGGCTTCTTTTGCCTCCTCATCAAAAATGAAATCCTATTTGGTATTTAAAGACCTTGAAAATATGACTGCTTCTTATCCTTGTGGTCTTCTTTTACTTTACTCCCTTTTATATGCTCTATTATCTAGTAACACTGACCCCACTGGCTGTTCCTCCTACAAGTCACTCCATTGCATAAGTTTGTGCCTTTTCACTGGCTCTCTCCCATGCCTGAAATGCTCTCCCTCCTCACTTTGATCTCTTGGATCCCCTGGCTTCTTTCAAGACTCAGCTCAAATCTCACCTTACATAAGAGGCCTTTGCCCATGTCTCTCCCCATCTACTTCCCCAGGTGCTAATCCCTTTCCTCTGACATTCTCTTTCATCTGCACTGTATATAGATATAGATGGGTAGAGATATATGTCTAGAAGTGTATATATAGACATATCTATACATCTCTCTCTCTATCTGTCTATGTATCTAATGTTCAATTATTTACATCTCTTCTATTAGAATGGGAGTTCCTCGAGGACAGGGACCATTACCTATTTATTTTTGTTACCTTTCTTTGTGTCTCCAGGCTTTAGCACGATTTCTGGCATATAGTAAGCACTTAATAAATGCTTATTGACTGATTGACTGTGGGAGTGAAATGAACACTGTTCTATGTCTGAAATATATAGTGCTTCCTAGGTGCTTGCATAGGAACCAAGGATGATTTTACTCATATCTGTAGAAACGTGGACATGAGCTGTATTTTAAGACTTCCAAGGAAAGTTATCGTTGGGGGCAAAGAGAGACAAAGAGATTGTCTTTCAGCTGTTGCCAATTCATGTAAACTTTGAGGTATTGTTGTTGTTGTTGTGTGTGTGTGTGTGTGTGTGTGTTTGTATATGTGGGACTGATGACAGATTACACAGATTTATTACTCAAAGTCGAGCATGTATGGGAAATCTCAATGATATCTCAGAGTATGTGAGTCCGTTTCTGTCCAGCCTTCCTATCCCAGTAGGTGGACTGTATTCTAGCAGCTTCCAGGCATGCCTGAGGTAGTCTCAAGGAAGACTTTGGGTGCTGGAAGAATTTAGTTCCCTGTATTTGGAAAGGAGTACAGAAAGTAAAGAGGGCTCTGCATCTTTGGAAAATTTAAGAATGCAGCTGCTGAACACAAGATCAATTGTTCACACTTCTGTAGCTTCCTCAAATAAACCTATGGCCCCCACTCAAATATAACTCTGCTGCCGCAGAATGGAGGGCCTTTGTTCAATACCCTTGTTTATCTCCAGGCATTAACGTGATAAATGAATTTCCAGCTGCCTTTGAGATTATTTCATAAGTCTCGGAAGCACTGCTTTACTCTTTTTAGATGATTTCAAAGAAAATCAAATAATTTCTAATATTCCAAAACCAGATGGACTATGTTTGGGCAAACAAATGAACCACCTTACAGATTAATTATGAAGTAGTGGAAGGAGAGAAATCGTGCTCCTAGTCCTCCTTCAATTTTATGCAGCAAATGAGTGATTATATAAGGATAAGGTTCGTTTTAAAGAAACTTTTCCCTTGTTAGGATAGTGAGAGTGTATTTCAAACCCTTTGACCATAAAAATGTGCTATTTTTGCATGTGAAGACTTAATCACCATCAGGAGTTGGGTAGTTACAATTTAATTCTAATTCACAATTACTGAACCCCTAGTATGTGTGAGGCACTATCTTACTTGATTGAAAGAGACACGAAGATAGAGAAGATCTACCCTTTGTGCCCAAGGAGGTTATAACCAGGCTGAAAAGATAGAAAATGACAAAGTACTATGAGGGTTCAGATGATGTTGAGGTCAATTTGAGCTATTTCTTATAGTAGTGGTGAGGGGTTTCATTGAACCACCCATACTCTTTTCTTAAGCTTTAACTAGATTTTGGGGCATCCTCAGGAATTGATGTATAGTCCATTTGTGGTTGAGGTTATATAGTGCAGACTGTGACTTGAGCCTCAATTAGTGCAATAGGAGCCATTGAGCTAACGGAGCTAGGCTATATAATATTGCTTATCACTCTACCAGCAGTTAGGAAGCCATAGAAATGCCCATCATTAGCTTTATATGGTACTAGGGAGCTTTCCTTCTTAAAGACTTCATCTAAACCTATACATACTTTCTTTGGTTTAAAGGAAAATAATCTTACATTTTAAAAGCATGTTTTCTGATAAACTCAAAATGCCTCTGTAATATTGGAAAGATATTTTAATTTTTATAGCATGCTATTACACAAATTTAAGGGTAAATGAGTTTTAACTTATCCTCATGATAACTACGTAAAGTGAAGGGAGGAAGTTATACATTTTCTCTTATCTTTGTTTATTTCACAAATTGGGACATTGAAGTATGAAAGAGTAGGCAAGTTAGCAAGCATTTATTAAGCACCTACTGTGTGGTAGACACTGTACTAAAGCACTGGAATGATGTAAGCCTATACTGGGAGTCATTGGCTCATTTGTAACTAAAATCCCAGGCATCCTGACTGCCAAGACAGCATCCCACTCTCATTCTCCTTCTGGGTGTTTAATTGTTAGGGGTATTTAATTTTTTGAAGGTGAGCCTTTAAAAATAGGTACAAATTAGCATAGAGATGCAACAGTATATTTAGTTTGGTACATCAAAGAGTTGCCCAAAGACATAAAAAATGATGCTTACTATAATCACCAAAACAATGCTTATAAATATAACTTCATCCAAGTTGAGTAAGCCTTTATTTTTTGCATACTGTCAGAAGCACTGGAAACAAAAGCTGAGGCTGGACCTGCCTCAGAATTAGACCATGCAGTTTGGAAGAGACACTGCATGAGTGAGACTCCTGGTCAGATTTATCTGTGGTTGCAGCAGTAGGGTTGTTGTTGACCCATCTCACCTGTGGCAAAGACAGAGGAAAAAAAACAATTTAGTTTACTTTTTAAACCTTTCAAATATATCATAGACAAGGAAACCAATGTCAAAGAACTGGTGTGCAAATCTTTGATTTCCAAGAAAACAATGATTGACCTTCACTGAGCCTTTTCTCTCTACCACTTCTCAACTTGGGAGGGTGGGGAGGAGCTGGGTAATGCACCAAGGATTTCATTGGTCCAGGTTATAAGAATATTTGAAGGAGAAACAGAAAAATATACCTTAAAAATTAGAGTCACTGAAAAAAACAAAACTACCTTTTGGGAGAGAGAAAGGTTGGGTGGTGTGGTCAGCAAAAGATCAATGGGATGGGAGACCAATAAAACAGGAACCAAAGTCTCATCAGCAGATACCAATTCTCAGCAAAATGCCAGGTCAGCAGGCCATGCTACAAAGGTGTATGGTTTGGAATAGCTGAGAAGCTCATGGCAGGAGTGGGATAGGGGTGGGGGTGGGGGGGAAGGTTAATTGAGTAGAGTGTTATTTGTTGGTTTTGGTTTTCCTTGTAGACTTTAATACATGGGTTGGAAGTTGGGGGTGGAGAGATAAGGTGGGGGGTAGATTTTTATTTCTTTCAAGACAGTTCAAATGCCAACTACTATTTATAGGAAGTCAAGGCAAGATATAAATTCAAGGCTAAGTGAATCATCATATATTGGATTACTCATCTTCATGCCAACCATGTGAAGAGATGGGGAAAAGGTATGGTATGTCCTGTATAATCTTTATTTTGCAGATTGGGATCCTGAGACATGGAAAAAGAAAACATATAAACCTACAGAAGGAGTCACTGACTCATTCAGACCTAGAAGCCAGGCCTCTTGGCAGCCAGAGCAACACATCACTTCCAAACCTCACTTCTGGGGCCTATTTTAATCTATTCCTCAATTTCTAGTTCCTTTCCCCTCATCATATTACTTTATATATCTGAGGTGAGATTTTTATTCAGGTCATCTTGACTCCAAATCCATCATTCTATGTACTGTTCCACCTAGGAAAGAGAAGCCTTTCCTGACTCATCTTGTTCTCTTTTCCTCCCTAAAACACTTCATCTTTCTTTACTTGTGCAGGAAAATGTCTAATATTATTGTTATTGATGGAAAGAGGGAAAGAAGGAAGGAAGGAAAGAAGTGAGGAAAGAAAGAAGGAAAGAAGGAAGAAAGAAAGCAAAGAAGGAAGGAAGGAAGAAAGGAAGGAAGGAAAGAAGGAAGGAAAAAGGAAGAAGTTTCTTTAAGTCACTCTAGCCTCTTTGGGCCTTGGTTTCTCCATTTGCAAAATGAGATTTCTTCATTTACAATATATATTAGATGGTCTCTAAATTTCTTTCTCTCTGCAAGTCCTGTGGTGTTAAGGTAGTTTGTGATATATTTGTCTGCATAACTGACCGTTCTCCAATGCAAATATATTAAATCACATTACCCTACAGTAGAAAAGATATTTCTGACATGGCCCTTGTTGTATTTCTAAAGATGTTTTTTTTTCCTCAGGAAGGAACACTGATACCTGTTGCCTGTGGCACAAAGTAGAATATAAATATTCATCCTAGGGTATTTCAATAGCATCAAAACAGTTCACTTTTCTTAACAGGGAACAGAATAGAACAGCAAAGTTAGCAAAAATCTATTATGTTAGTATAATTTCCAATTATTCTAGGTTTCCAGGACAGAGCTCAGCAGCAACAGGCCAAAAAAAAAGTAGGCAAATAATTATTCAGGCTATAAGAATGGCAATTCTACCCTAGAAGATATATTGCTTCTTTTTCCTGACACAGGAATGGTTCCTTAACAGCTTCTTAATGTTTCCATTCATTAAACTTAACTATCTTATAAGCACAGTAAAGTTAGATTTCAATTATTAAAGGAGAGTGTGTCAAGGAAAAAGGGTGTCTGGCATTCTTTAAAGATTCCCCTCTTTCATTTGTTTGGGACAAGTAAATGAGATTTTACCACTTAAGTCTTAGCGATGCAGAAACAACTGTAAAAATTTCTATGGCAAGTAGTAAGAGAAGATAGTCTGATAATCGGCCTTGCCAAGTACAGTTATCCCTTCCACATCACGAATTTCCTCATTGGGGTTTTGATATAAAGAGGGTTGGCATAAGAAATTAAATGAGGGTTTTGGGGGCATTTTGTGGAAGCTTCAGACAACACGAGAAAGAAGGCCAACAGAAGGCACAGAACCTATAACCAAATACTTAACCTAAATTTTACATAAAGGTGCTGTAAAAATGCCATAAAAGAAAAAGAAAAAATTCAGATTTCTTTGCTGGTATGAAGGCAGGGCCAAAAATTTTACACAGATTTGCCAGATTGCCTGGGCACCCATCCTTAACCCCCATGAGATGGAAGGGATAACTGTACAGGATAGGGACTTTAAAAGAGATGTTTTGTGTAAGCTCCCTGGGGGTAGGACCAGTGTCTTTCTTATGCATCTCTGTGATTCTCTTCTCCCCAATCCCAAATGCAGCACAGAACTCTTTAAAGCAAATCTCATGATGTTAGAGCTGGAAAGAACTTTGAACATCATAAAATCTAGACTCCTCTTTTTATTTTATTACTTAAAATATGTTTTATTTATGTCTTTTGTTTACATCAGATTCTTTTCCCAAAATACCTTATCCAGTGAGTAAAAAGTTAAAAATTCTACCAAGTGTAGCCAGACCTCTCTTTATATGGATTAAAAAAAACAGACCCCAAAGATGAAGTTATGTACCCACAATCATACAGCAAGTTTGTGATATGGTAGTGCCCAGGCTAGAACTTAGAACTTTCACTTCATGACTCTATTGAATTCTACTATTGAGATATAGGTCATAGATTTAGAGCCACAAAATTCCAGCTGACTCAGTCCCCTCATCTTACAGATGAAGAAAATAATGAGACCTAGGAAGTTTAAGTGACTCGCTCAAAATCACACAGGTAATGAGTGACAGAGATATGGTTTGACCCAGGTGTCTCTGACTCCCTTTGGTGCTTTCTTAATCTTGGTCATTCTCAACAGTGTACCATAAAGTGAAATCTGTTTGGAAGCTATCTAGGATAGTCTGGTAGCAGATGATTAACATCTTCCTATGGTCCTATGAAATTTACAGAATTTTTATTATAGAAATTACTGAGCTTTATGATTCAAATGGCCACTTTACAGAGCATAGGGAAAGTCATGATTTATAAAACATGAGAAGAAAATAGGAGATTGATGAATGTCTGTCAACTTCCTAGACCAAGGGTTCTAGACTTACCCCTTTGGCAATCTATGGTCCTCTTCTCAGTATAATATTGTTTAATGCATAAAATAAAATTCACAGAATTAAAAGGAAGACAATTCTATTGAAATACAATTACAAGTATATTTTTAAAACCAAGTCTATGGATTAATAGTTAAGAAACTATGTTCTAAAGTTAAGAAGGGATGAAACATGACTTCAGAACCCTAAATTGCTTACCTGGAGTCACAGAATATTTACCCAGCTGGTGACTCTTTATCTCTGAAAAGTCACATGTTGACTAAAGGCAGATTTGTATGAGTAAATGTTTAACAACCAGCTTTCTGAAAATCTCATAACATACTTTAAAGTCTGAATTGTTAACATTTTTTTCATCATATTCTTAAGTTTAGATAATCAATGAAACAACAAATTAGGCCCTGATTCATTGCCTGAGCACTAGGCTGGCAGTCAGGAAAATCTGAGTTCAAATCTAATCTCTGACACTTATTTGTTATGTGACCTTGGGTGACTCACTTAACCTCTGTTTCTCTCAATTTCCTCATCTGCAAAATTAGGGTTATAACAACACCTACCTTCCAGGGTTGTTGTGAGGATTAAATGAGGTTATAATTGTAAAGCACATAGCACATGTTAAGATCTATATAAAGGTTAGCTATTTCCTTAGCTATAATGATTATTTTCAAGGTATAAATGCTCACACTGAAAATTTAATTATCAGCTCTCTGAGTCAATATGAACTGACTCAAGCAGATGCTAGGTATGTAATACAACAACTGATATCTCTAATTTTGGGGCTACCTGTGCTCACTCAACCACTGAGTACAGGACAGACTAAGAGTTCTCAGTTATTTAAACAAGTGCTCCCCAGATCTACTAAGAATGGATTACACCGAGGCTCTGTTTTGATGTCTGTGTCAGAACAAAGCACTCAAATGTCCTAAAAAATCAGGACCAAGAAGGCTGAGAAGCTAAGAATTGGCAATGGGTGAGTGAAGACTGGATTGCTGACTTCCCCCAATGATGTCACCACTAGATCATTGATGTTTGCAACTGGGAAGGATCTTAGAGGCCATCTAAGACAGGGCTGTCAGACTCAAATAGAAACAGGGGTCATTAATCTGTATGTAAGAATCCAGGTGGAATGTATATTGATTTTGTTTTAAAATGTAATATTATCTATGTTTTATTATATTTTGGGGGTATCTAGGTGGTACAGTGGATAGAGTCAGGAAGACTCCTCTTCCTGAGTTCAAATCTGATCTCAGAGACTTATTAGCTGTGTGATCCTGGACAAATCACTTAACTCTATTTGACTTAGTTTCTTCATCTGTAAAATGAGCTAGAGTAGGAAATGGCAAACCACTGCAGTATCTTTGCCAAGAAAACCCCAAATGGGGTCCAGGAGAGTTGGACGTGACTGAAATTGACTAAACAACAACAAATTGTATTTTTATTTATTTTGTTAAGTATTTTCTGATTACATTTTAATCTGGTTTGAGCTTTACCTGGACGTTTTGTGAACCTCATGTCGCCCCCATAATAGCCCAGCTACAAAAGTAGAACCTGAAGGAAGTAGGAATACTGAAGAAGAGAAGACTTGGGGAAATGTGACAGGTGCCTTCAGGGGTGTCAAGGGTTATTCTGGGGATGGGAATGTAGACTTGTTCTGCTTCTCCCTAGAGGACAGATCTAGAAACCAGGGATAGAAGTTGAAGAAAGACCGATTTCAACTGGATGTTGGGAATAGCTTCCTAACACTTAGAGGTCCCCAAAGTGGGATGGGCAGTCTTGGGAGAGAGGGGTTCTATCTCATCAGTGGACTTTTAGTAAGGGCTGAATTACTACAAGCATGGGAGGTTACAAAAGATGTTTCCCCTCCCCTAGGGAGGGGGGGGGTCTGTAAAATTGTATGGGAAAATCAATTACAACTTTATTTTTAGCAGCCTCCAATTGAAATTTAGCATTTCTTTCTGTAATGATAATAATGATAGTTATCTAAAATAAAAAATTAGGCTAAGAAGGGTTCCATAGACATTAGCAGACTCCCCAAAGGATCTGTCACACACAGAAAAATGTTAAGAACTTCTGGATTACAGGGTCTCTGAGGTCCGTTCCAACACTTTGTTTCAGTGATTCAAACCAAATTCCTCATTTGACTGATGAAGAATAGGAGGCCCAGAGAGAGTGGCTAACAAAATTTCACACAGCTCATCAGCAGTGGGGTTAGGACCAGAATCAAATTCTCTTGGCTCCAAATGCAGTCCTCTCTATCATGTCACGTATTCTCCTGATCTACAGTGAATTCTAAGCAACAGTGAACAAAAAGTCCATGACTCTTTTTTCTCCAGTAGCAACCTAATTCTACACATGTTGAAAACAACCCTTGTCACAGGGAACCCAGAGAGTGTAAGAACACAGTTCCCCTTGACAAAAAAAAAAAAAGAAAAGAAAAAACCAGAAGGAAAGACTCCAGAATACAGTGGTTTTTGCCAGCCACACATTTGCATTAAAATCCTTTAAAACCAATGACAAGAGCAAACAGAAATTTCTCAGCATCTGGAGGAACAAAGGGAATAGTCTAGGGAAATATGAGATTTGCATGAATATACAAACCCCCGCAGTAAATTCTTTGTTTAAGTCTCTGTGGAGAGCTCTGAACAAATATACAGTAGCAGAGTGGGAAATGAAAGGCTTCCATTGATGCCTTTCCTTAGGTTTGCCTTGATAGCTTAGTGATAGAGTACAAGGAAGGAGAACTTATTATTAAGAGGCACTGGGCATGTGTTCCAGGAAATAGGGGTGGGGTGGGTCCTCTGCCTAAGAGCTATCAGAGGCCAGGAGAACTACGTCTGAAAGGCGTGCAATTCATAGAAAGGTCAGAAGAAAACTGTCAGAAAACAGAAGGTGATGACCTTCTGTGGGATATGACGGGGGAGCATTTTGTTATCTCAGGAGATTAAGGTGCATTGACAGTTTATTAGAAGCCTTATTCCATCTCGGAAAGAAAGGTCCTCAAAGGTCACAATCAAACATTCATTGAGATAAAAGAGCTTGTTAATGGATTAAAGGTCATAGGAAAACTAAGGTAAGGCACACAATTGTAGGTTAGCAGACATCGGACACTAAAGTACATTGGTACTTTTAAAAAGAAAGACATGAATGAAGATACATAACAAATTGACAGATGATAAAAATACATATAATTGGAAATCTGTGAAAAGCAGAATTCTAATTTTGATTTTCCATTAAAGGAATTCGATTGATTAAAATTTTATTAGATCCAAAGTGCAAGTCTTATCTAACTACTTCTCTCTATATCCATATTCTTTTTTTTCTTTTTGGAGGGGGGAGGGCAGGGCAATTGGGGTTAAGTGACTTGCCCAAGGTCACACAGATAGTAAGTGTTAAGTGTCTGAGGCCAGATTTGAACTCAGGTCCTCCTGATTCCAGGGCTGGTGCTACTCACTGTGGCACCTAGCCACCCTTTCTATATCTATATTCTTTTTTTTTTTTTAAAGCAATCGGGGTTAAGTAACTTGCTCAAGGTTACACGGCCAGTTATTTCTGGGTGTGGTGCTGAGTGTCTGAGCCCGGGATTCGATCTCCAGGTCGTCCCAACACTGGAGCCGGTGCTCTTACTCGCTGAGCCATATATCTATATTCTTAATTGATAAAAATTAAGTCCATTCCTCTGAGACAGGATGTTGATTTGGCACCTTCATGTCACTCAAATTACAGTCAATAAAAATCAAACAAATGACATCACTCACCTGCGGTCTTTATTGCAAACCTTTTAATTGCATTTAAGGCACAGAAACACATTCTAAACAGTATGCACTTCCCTGTTACAAAATATTTCAACCAGATCCATGATCTCACCAATGTGGGTACTCTTTCCAGTGATTTAGATCATAACCTTTCCATCTATTCTTATTCTTTGCAACTCTTACAAAGACATGGACCTTAAGTGAAACCTTCCATTAAAAGGTCTACTCTAGCTGAAGGGTTTCCTGTGGGCCTACTGCCATTCTGCGGGGAGAAGTTCAGCACTTAGATTGTCTCTTTCTTATTCCTGAATTTCATTATGTGATTGTCCCACCTCATTTTCCATCCATACAATTCCTGGATGACCTGTTCATATTATTTATTGTACCCAAGTCATCATCGATCAAATGTTATATGCTACTTCACCCCTTCCCCCCACCATGTATCTCTCCTTTGCCCTAAAGGTCACTTGCAATTATGATTCTTCAAAGATGGTAGCATTCCATGATTTTCAGTCTGATAGCATCCCTGAGAGAATACTGGTATTAAAAAGGTAGGATTTTTGTGTCAAGGAGCATCTTGGGAACACTTAAAGTGCTATGTAATTTCCCAAATGCCATTTCTAAATGTTAAGATCTTATATTAATATTTATGGTAGAGATGTGCCCTTGTATCCTTGAAAGGTGCTGTATAAGAAATTAGGCCTTTGTATGTCTTATAGCAGTGGTGTCAAATTTAAATAGAAAGAAGATCCATTAAACCATATGTAAGGCGCCCTGAAGACTGCATATTGGCTTGGAAAATAATATGTTTACATATTGATTGATTGACTGATTTTCTTAAATATTTCCCCAATACATATCTATCTGGTTTAGGCCAAACTCACTCAGGAGTGTTGTGAGTCACATCTTGGCCACGGGTCATGTGTTTGGCACTTCTACCTGAGAGCAAATAGCATTTCTCATATAGGCTTTGTTACAAGAAGAAGGACTAGCCTTCTCCATTAAGTGGCAAAGGAATTCACTGTTTTGGCATGATTTCAGGGTTACCAGGAAGTTCACACAACCAAAGAGTCAAAAAATTTGAGATTTGAGTAGATCCTCATTGTCTTTTTGGTCCTGTCTATTGGAATATCAATTCTTACTGAAAAAAAAAAAAAACCCAATCTATTTGTCATCCAGCTTCTTCTCAAAGACCTTCAGTAAGGGGACTCAGCACTTTTCTCTAACAGTTCATTTCCATTTGTAGATCTAATTGTTAGGACATTTTCCCCCCTGATGTCAAGTCTAAATCTGCCTCTTTGTACTTTCCACCAATTACCACTAGTTATACCCTCTGGGGGCCAGAAAGAAAAGGCTTAATCCCTCTTTTAATTGATAGTCCTTCAAATACTTGAAGAGACTTATCTTCTCTTCTGTAGGTGACATGTCCCCAGTTCCTTCAAGCAATCTTCACTCAACATAAGGATGCCATTCAGTTGTTCTCCTCTGGACAGTCTTTATTTTATCAGCATCCTTCCTAAATTATGGTGTCCCGAATGGAACAAAGGACTCCAGATATCGTCTGACCAGCACAGAGTACAGTGGGACTATCATGTCCCTATTTCTGGAAGCTATGTTCCTCTTAATACAGCCCAAGATTGGGTTAGCTTTTTAATGGCAACTACATCACACTCATATGGAGCTCTTAGTCCACTAAAACTCCCAGATCTTATTCTTTACTCAAACGCTCCCCACCAGGACTTCCCTCTTGGGTTGTAGAGCACCCTAGCATACCCAGGATGGCTGTTAGCACAGGTTCTTTGATCTGCTTTTCTAAAGGAAAGCAACTGAAAAAAGGGGTTAACCATCTTACATTAATCAAACATCATTTACCTAGTTCAGGGGAAAAAGTCAGCACCCTGAACTTCAGAGAAAATACAAGCAGACAAAAAATACAGATCGAGAAAGAGACCAGCAGACAGTATTTCCAGATGTCTGACCATTACATCAGTTACCAGAGAGAGAAGCACCAACATCTGGGTTTTTATAGCTGGCCAAATCACACAACTCTTCCCATAAGCGAGCTCCAAAGCAAAACCTCACATCAGGGTATATCTAGTCTTTTCTAGGGTCAGAGAACATCACAACCCTTGTGACTCACTACCCAATCACAAAGTAACAAGGTGTGGGTGTTCCTGAAAAATAAGCCTCCCACCACAGGCTCCATGTGACCACGCTCAGCTTGTTAGGAGGCAGAGTATATTTTTAAATAAGGGAAGATCCTCAAATTCACTTAAGCCTATCAAGGACAGGGAAGATCTTCACATTCCCTTACCATTACATGGGTTCGTAGATTTATTGTTTTTTCCCCTAGTCATTTTGTAAGAGATTTTATTTTATTTTTTTGCTTTTTGGAGGGCAATTGGGATTAAGTAACTTGTCTAAGGTTACACAGCTAGTTTTTTTGTGTGTGTGGGTGTTAAGTGTCTGAGGCTGGAACCGAACTCAGGTCCTCCTGATTCTGGGGCTGGCGCTTTACTCACTGCGCCACCTTATTTTACTTTTTAAACATATTTCAACATTAGTCATGTTGTGAAAGAAAAAACAGAAGAAAAAGGAAAAACCATGAAAATAAAAAAAGTGAAAATAGTATGCTTCAATCTGCATTCAGACTCCATAGTTCTTTCTCTGGATGTGAATAGCATCTTCCATCATGAGCCTTTTCGAATTATCTTGGATCATTTTATTGATGAGAAGAGTTAACTGTATCATAGTTGATCACTGTACAACATTCTGGTTTTTGCTCACTTCACTCAGAATCAGTTCATATAAGTCTTTCCAGGTTTTTTTTTTGAAATTTTCTCATGATTTTTTATAGCACAATAGTATTCCATTACATTCCTATACCTCAACTTGTTCAGCCATTCCTCCAACGATGGGCATTTCCTCAATTCTTTGCCATTACGAAAAAAGCTGCCGATTTTATTTAATTAAAAGAAACATTTATTATTATTTCGGTTATGTTTGAGTTCTAAGCTGTTTCCCTTCCTTCTTCCCAACCTTGCTATGTGTGTGTGTGTACCGTGTTTCCCCGATAATAAGACCTATCCCGAAAATAAGCCCTCCCCTTACTGTGTAAGATTCCTCTAAAATAAGCCCTCCCCCAAAAATAAGCCCTATTGAGATTGCTACTGTAGTGAAGGTGATCCCCTGCGCTACATGCTACATTACGGTACCCTCTGTATGCACCGTCCCCCCCCCCCGCCCCAGGTAAAACGCATGCCGCGCTCTGAGCTGCATCCAATCAGAGCTGCAGCAGTGAGCACGTCACCCTTTTCTTCCCCAGTGATTTGCTTGCTGGTACATTTTTTTGTTCAATTTACCTGTTTATTAAAATTGCTGTCAATGTTCATTAAAATAAGCCCTCCCCTGAAAATAAGCCCTCTGGTGTTTTTCTGTCCAAAAAAATAATAAGACAGTGTCTTATTATCGGGGAAACATGGTATGTATATATGTATTTATATATTTGAAATCATACAATACATACTTCCATATATCAATTCTTTCTCTGGGGATGGATAGCATCTTCCTTGATTTGAATACTCATGTTACTCAGAATACCTTAGTCATTCACATTTACTCTTTGAACAATATTGCCTTTTCCATGTACTATGTTCTCTTGGTTCTGCTCATTTCACTCTTCATTATTTCATGCAAGTCTTTTCATGTATACCTAAAATCAACCTACTGATCATTTTTTACAGCACAGTAGTATTCCATTGTGAGGTTCATGGATTTCTAGAAATTTGACTATCTTCTTGACCTTAATGCTGTCCCAACTCCTACTCTTCCCAGGCTATTCCTTTGAACTGTGTTGTTTGTGCTTCATTCTTGAAGAGGACCAGTGACATCAGGGAGGTGATTTCTTTACCTGCAAATGAATTGGATTTAAGTGAGACAGAGTTGTGCAAAGTCACCAACCTCACTTTCTCCTCTGGAGCCATGTGGGTCCAGTGGCAAGATAAAGATCAGAATGACTGTAGATGGCTCCAGATACAGTGAGAGGCCTTGGACTTTTTTAACCTGAATTGTTTCCCAGGTCTCAGTTTGCCTGCAATGCCCATTCAGTGATTAAGGCTAGGTAAGAAATGAGGCCAAAAAAAATGCCCTCTTTTACCTAGTTAAAAAAATCAATCTGGAAGGGAAAGAGCCTTAGGGTTTCTGAACCAAGTGTATTCCTTTATAAAGTCAGGAGTCACATGCTATCAAGTCTCAGTGATATCCATGAATTTATATTCACCTCCCAACATTAAGATCCTACTCTTCCATTAGAATGTAAGTTATTTGAAAGCAAAAACTGTCATTGCTTTTTCTTTGTATCCCAATCACTTAGCCTCATGCTTGGCATTTAATAAACCCTTAATATAAATAACTTCTTGTTGGTAATAATAGGACTACTCTTCTTCCCCGTTATCTCTTACGACTTATTGAACACAATGTGCTGTTTTTCATCACTATCATCATCATCATCACTGATATTTAAGAAGCTTTACATGCATTGACTATGCCATATTGTTGTGGTTTAAACTCTGGGATACCAAAAACTGCTGTGGTTTTATGATGTGTTGTGGTAGAACTGTTTCAAAGAATTCAGAGTCAAACCACCTCTAATCCAAGTATAGGCATTTATTGAGATTGATGCCTCTCATGAAGTGGGCTAAGTTCCAAGAGGAGCCAGTAACTTCAGGGAAAGAAAGTTGGATTTTTATAGGGTAAAGATGCTGATTAAACAATCACAATTTACATAGAATATAGGAATATTATTAATATTAAAAAGGCAGGAGGAGTTTGTTAAGGGATTAGGTAATGGCGGAGGGGTCCCAGCCACAGTAGAACTGTGCATGCGATTATCCACAATGCATACAGAAAAACCCATTTGAGGGGGTACCTATGTATAATAATGATATTATAATAAGCTTCTCTAAGTCATAAATTCATTCTAGGTCAGTTCTTTTCTATTACTGTGCAGGTGTCTACTTAAGGAAAGTCCCTTCTATTGTTTTAGGGTCCATATCCTGCTTGGGCATCCTGGTAGTGCTGCTTTCTGATTAGCTGAGTATTATGGTCCCGTCTGGGACTAGATGGATGCAGTTGTGGCTGAATTCATGGACTCACCTGCTGTTTCTGTGGGAAATATGAGAAATGGATCTGGGGGCAGTGGCTAGCTAGAGACAGTGTCTAGGATCCCATCATATAGAGATGCCTGCTGTTCTGTGAAAAAAAAAATGAGTTCATGGACACAACTGTTGTTCTAGTGAGCAGTGAGGCATATATGAGCAAGTTAGGATATTGAGTGGGGGAGTGAGTGGCTAGGTAGGGGCAATGGGCCTGCTGTTCAGTGGGGCCTATAAGTAAGTTAGAATATTGGAGCTGGGGGCAGCTTTATTAGGATTCCATCAATATAATCTGTCTTCTGTTGTAACAGCTTTATAGTGGGGCTATAGTAGCCCTCTTTATAGTAGGACTTCTTATCCTTTTTGTGTGTCATGGTCCTATTTGGTGGTTTGGTGAAGTCTATGGAAATGTTCTCAAAATAATGGTCTTAAATAATTGAAAGAAATGCTGATAATCTCAGCTAGAGATCAGTAAAATTAAATGTCTACTTGGGGTTCTTGAGATGTATGTCTTTGTTTATCCACAAAGATTTTTTGTCTTCTCTTAGCTTCTGGATTTCTACTCTACCCTCATAGAATTGAATGTTTAACCCTTAAAGTCACAGAATTTCAAAATTTCATGACTGGAAGGGGCCTTAGAGGCCACTTAGATCAACCCATACCCGAACAGGGATCTGTTGTACAACATCTACCAACAGTGATTACCTAGCTTGTGTTTTAAGATAACTGATGAGAAGTCTATTATCTCCTGAGGCACCCCAATCCACTTTAGGTATTCTGAATTATTAGGTAACTTTACCTTATAGTAAAATAAAATTTCTTGTCTTGTTATACTACTCAAGAAGTTTCCAACCATTTTCATCCCTTTGTTCATTGGCTTTCAGTAAGTCTTTTCATGTCCCCTATTTAGCAGGGAGGAAACACATTTTAGAGTTTACCTATATTCACATTAAGAAATAAAAACAAAATGGAGATGACTTAATTTTTCATTAAGGAAAATTTATTTGGTATATAACTTTTTATAGTATCATAAAGTTTAAAAATCTTTATCAGAACATTTCTCAACTAACACCACTTCTTTTAGAATATTTCCATAGGTTAATATAGTTATTTATCAAATATTCCCTGTACTACTTTGACAAGCTTTTTGTCCTTCTTGGGGTTCTCATATCACAAGCTAGAGATGCCTGCCTGTGTAAGCACCAACATGGTAGGCTGACATTGAGCTTTAGGTCAACTAAAGCCTTTGGTCTTCACAATCTATTGCTGAGCCTTTCACATTTTGTACTTATTCAGTTACTATTTTTTAATCCAAAGATCCAGCTGAAACTCCAGCCTAGCCCAGTGAATTCCTATAGTACTTGTTATCTGTATCATTTATTTGGCAATTAATCATGTTCTTCTGTGTAATATTCCTTGTACTGTTTTATTGAACTGTTATTTGTCTTGTATTGTCCAATTTTTCATATATTTATGTAATGTTTCTCCAACTGGATTGTCAAGTTCCTTGAGGGCAGGGATTGAGTCTTATTTATCTCTTCATGCTTCACATCACCCTAAATAGAGATTTTAGCATGGGAGGTATTTAATAACTGTTCAATTATGGATAAGTTTGTTGAATGGACTAATCAACAACCAACTGACTCTTCCTGTAAAGAAGAGTGGTCTTTGGTTATGTGTCCATTTCTGTCCCCATTGAAGAACAAATAAATAACTGTTCACTAGAAATTAATTGTAATAATTGATAACCAGTTTATGAATGAAAACCATTTTTCAGTTTTCCTATTGTCAATTTCCTTAAATGAAGAGATGAAAATGATACAGGCCGTGAAATGAACATTGGACGGAATGGGTCATCAGACTTGAATTCTAGTGTTTCTTTTGTCACTAACTGACCCCATGATCAATTAGGTAAGTTATTTTACCTTGCTAGAACTCAATCTCCTCATATATAAAAATTGATAACTGAACTATGGGATTTAAAATTTTTTTATACCTAATGCTATATATATGCACAAATTTGCATATAAATATATGCATGTGTGTATATATACATATGCATGTTTATATGTATGTATGTATACATATGTGTTTGTATATTTAAATCTCCTTCTTGAATGTCCATGTTTCTTCTCACCCAAAATGACAAAACACAGGAGGTGGTTACCTGTGAGATTTATCTGAAGGGCATCAAAAAACCCTCCCCCTCCTCCAAATCTACCACTAGAGATTGATTTTATTTGTGTTAAGGTATTTAACTTTCAAAAGTTTCCTATTAAGGGAGGCTAGGTGGCACAGTGAATAGAGCACTGGCCCTGGAGTCAGGAGAACCTATGTTCAAATCCAGCCTCAGATACTTAACACAAAAGTTTTGACTTTTATGTGACCTTGGGCAAGTCACTTAACCCCAAATGCCCCCCCCCAACAAAAACAAAAGTTTCCTATTAAAATGCAAATGCCCCTTTCTCATTTATTGACAAAACCATTAGTGAGCTAGTTTCTAGGGTTAATTTCAATTACCTACATAGATACTAGGGTGGGGATTCTTAATATTGGGTCCATAAACTTTTTAAAAAATATTTTTATAAATGTATTCAATATAATTATTTTCTTTTTAATCCTAAGTATTTCATTTTACACATTTAAGACTTTATTCTGAAAAGGGGTTGATAGGTTTTACCAGACTGCCCAAGGTATCTATGATGAAACAGATGGTTAAGAATACTTGTCCTAAAAATAAAGGTATAGGGTGGGCAGTTCAAATAATAAGCATTTATTAAGAGTTTACTCCATTACCTTCAGTGTGCTAAGCCTTAAGAATATGAAGAGAAGTCAAAACAATATCTGCCTTTAAAGTGCTCACATTCTAATGTGAGGGAATTGGGCGAGAAAACTTGCAACAACTATAAAAGATATACATGGGATAACAAGATATATATGGGATAAACTGGAGGCAATCCCAGAGGGAAGGCATTAGTATTAAGGGGGAACTGGGAAAAGCTCCTTGTTGAAGGTGGGATTTTAGCTGAAACTTGAAGGAAGCCAAGGAAACCAGAAGGTGAAGAAAAGGAGGGAGATAATTCCAGGCATAAGGGGTCAGCCAATGAAAAATCACAGTTAAGAAATGGAAGATGTTATGCTAGAGATAGCAAAGGAAGCCAAACAAAGATGTAGAAAGAATGGAAAGGTAGGAAGGGGCTTTACAAGTCATGCAGAAATTTCTTATGTCTGATTATGGAGGTATCAGAGTCTCTGGAATTTTTTAATAAGGTAGACATGTTCAGACCCAAGCTTTATGAAGACTGCTTTGATAAGCTGAGTTTTTGAATGGGGGATGGGCTGAAATAGGGAAAGAGAAGGCAGGAAGAGCAACCAGAAGGTACAACATACCAAAATGTATGAGGTAATGAGGACCTGAACCAAGGTAGTGGCATTATAAGAAGAGAGAAAAGAACATAAGAGAGATGGTGTGAAGTTAGAATTGACTGGACTTACTAATTGATTTGACACAGGAGGCGGGGAGAGAGGGGAGGGTGGGGAGTGAAAGTTAAAAGTCAAGGATGACACCTAGGTTGCCTTCCTGGATGTCTGGGAAGATGCTGGTTCCCTCAAAACTAAAAGGGATGTTTGGAAGAGTGGAGGGCTTTTGGGTAAAGATAACAAGTTCAGTTTTGGACATGTTGAGTTCAAGATGTCTATTGGATATCCAGTTAGAGAAACCCAATAGTCAATTAAAGATGTAATACTATGAGGTTAGGGCAGGTTAAATTAATTGGAGAAACATCTGCATAGAGATAATAATTGAATTCATCAAAGCTTGATGATATCATGAAGTGAAATAACATAAGACAGAGAAGAGTGACCAGAACAGAGTGTTGTTGGAAATCCATAGTTAGTGGGTATGACAGGATGAAGATCCTGCAAAGAAAACTGAGAAAGAGCAGTTAGAGGGGTAGGAGAAGAACGAGGAGAGAGCAGTGTTGTGAAAGGGAGAGAGACAGAGAGAGAGAGAGAGAGAGAGAGAGAGAGAGAGAGAGAGAGAGAGAGCACCAAGGACAGAGGGTGGTCAACAATGTCAAAGATGCAGAGATTTCAAGAAGAATGAGGATTGAGAAAAGGCTATAAGGTAGGGCAATTAAGAGATCACTGGCAACTTTGGAGAGAGAAGTTTCAGTTAAAGTCTTGATTTAATTCAATTGAACAAAAATTATTTAGCACCTACTATTTGCAATGCATTAGGGACACAGATTTTTTTTTAATTTCAGGCTTCCTATTCTAGAGAAGTTTGCATTCTTAGCAAATGAATGAGTGGAGTGGGTTGTAGATGGGAATAGATAAAGTACAGAATGTAGGCAATTGTCCTGGAGAATAGACCCTGGTGGCTATTCCACTCAGGGGTCCTAAGCAGCTAGTGAACCCTGGGAGGACAGTTGGGTATTTGGAAGGGGCAGCCACTTAAAAGGGACCAAGCAATAAGGAGGAAGTGGAGGGCCTGGGAAGTGACCCTTCCTCAGTTTCAGGGCTCTGGGCTAGACTCAGTGTGCCTGGGGCTGTGCCTGGGGCTCACCCACTCCATTTCCTGGGGGTTCCCAGATTTTGCCCCAAAGCTTCATTAGGAGAAGTAGCATCTCTGAGTTCCAAAGGAATGCTTTAAGACCACATCTGCTTTGTTGTTGGATATCCACACAGGGGAAAAACTTGTTCATGTATTTGTGTTGTTTGCACCTTTTCTAAATCAAGAACTGTCAGCAGAGCTGGAATCCTATCCACATTGCCCACAGTGAGTGCCAACCTGGTGTAGCCTCTGCTTAGAACACTGAGCCCTTCCCTTTCAAAGACAAAGCCACCTCTGCTCCTAGGAGACTTGCTTTCTGACAGTTGCTGAATATTCATTTAGTATTACTGAGTAATTCCCTTGCATCTTAATCATTTCTTTGGAGACAACACATATAGTGTTCTACATGGTTCCGGAAGCTTTTTTTCTTCTTCTCTCTCTTTTTTTTTCCATTTATAAATAGCTCTCAGAAACTTGAAATGAGAATGCATTTACTTTCCAACTTTCTCTGTCAGTCTTAGGCAGTAGGATTAAGAATCATCTGTGGCTTCTGGCCCTTTTAAGACAATTTCTTTTCTTGGGGGTAAAATGATCACTGGGAAAGATGCTGCTGAACTTAGCAGGGCTAGAGGGAAGAGGGAATGAGGTCAGCCATCAAGCCATTAGAATCTACCTCTCCTGAATTAATCTTTTTGTCCCTGTTCCCCACCCCCCCCATTTTTCTTTTTTTTTGTTACAGAACTACCTGGGCCCTTCTAGATTAAAATACTTAAGTATCATTTTCTCCAACACATTTAATGCTGTTAATGTAGTCGCCTTTCCTTTCCTCCCCTTTCTCTGTAATAGCATCACTATCAAATTATTGCTTGCTTTGGAGGCCTTGGTCGGTCACATCCTCCTTGCACAATTTCAGCTCTGAATCGAGAAAGAGAAATCACCAAGGTAACGTTGGCTGCCCACAGAACCAGCAGCTAAAAAAAAAAAAAAAGAAGCAGTGGATGGGGGAAGGGAAGAGAGGTAGGGTGGGGTGGGGAGGAAGGAGGAGTAACTAGCAGATAGATGATTCTTACTTAATATCTGTAATACGTTAGAAGATTTTGTGCTTTTGTCTCTTAGACTAATAGGACATTTAATCAGAGGAGCAAAAAGAGGGCATTGCTTGGGCATGAATAATCAGTGCGAAATGAGCTGCCCAGGGAACTGGGCTATTGGGAATCAGGCTAAGCTAAGGCAAATCAAGGGTCTGGCAGGTCCCTTCCTAATGTGGAAGCTGTGCCAGGGAATAATTGAAGGCTGGGCTTATCTGTGCTTTCCATTTAGAAGTAGAAGGCTAGGAAATCTTTCATGGTAGTAATTTCAGATATTAATTTTTTTCTTTTGTATGGTATGAAAATGGGGCTAAGCTAAGACAAAGAGCTGAGACACGAGAAGATGGACGTCCTCCTTCCTCCCTCGCAGAATCCATTAGAAATTTCTGCTTTCCCAATATTTCCGGCATTGGTCCCCTCTTCCCCACTCTCATGGCCACTGCCTGGGGTAGGCTGTTATCATATTTTGCTTGGCCTCCTTTTTTATACTAGCCCCCTAAGTGGTTTCCCTGCTTCTGTTCTCTTTCAAGTGAACCCGTCTTTCCTATAGCTGCCCAATGTATGGTACAATGGAGAGAAGTCTGGATTTGGAGTCAAAGGAACAGGATTCAGATCTGCTCTGGTATCCATAATCCACATGACCATAAACAGATCATTTAAACTTTTCCTCATCTGGGCTAGATGAACTCTAAGTTCCTTCTAGTTCTAAATCATTTTGTCCTAAATCTAACCACATTATTTTTACTTTCATTTTTGAATGTAGTAAAAAAAAAATCCAAAGTATTTATTGTGTCATTCAAGGCCCCCAAATTTAGCTACAGTCTACCTCTCCAGTCTTATTTCACATGATTCTACTTCATGTACTTTGTGTTCCAACTTAACTGGAATACAGGACACAACTTAATCTCCTTTCCCTTTTCTGCCTCCACACTCTGGTGAATACCACCCTCCATTTGTGAGATTGACTCTCTGTATTGACAACTTTTGACATTCTTCTCTTCTTTTAAGACCCAGTTCAGGCACTTCACATATATGAAGTATTCTCCAGTCCTCCCAGCTAAACACAGTAGCTTTCCTTCTCTAATATTTTCAGATCCCTTTTTTCTTTATCTCTCCTCTGGCTTCATCCCATCCTACCTTGCTGCATTCTTATCTATATGCATGCTATATCCTCTTTATTAGACTATAAATGCAACAAGCAGCATAGCTCTGAAAGGATAAGCATAATTCATTTGCTTTGTGGCAGCAAGATAGTGAATCCTCAACACTGCTATCAGGCAGCGTTACTCCTGGTCCTAGCTCTGCCCTAAGTAACAACCTTAGTGACCTTGGACAAGTCTCTTAGCCTCTCTATGCCGACAACCTAACTTAGATTCAGTGTGTCTGACTTGGACACTTAAATTAACTCCTAATTTTATAGATGTCGAAACTGAGGCCCAAGCAGATTAGTACACATAGGTGATAAGTGGCAGAGGCTGGATTCAACTTCAGATAATCTGACTTCCAATTCATAGTTTAAAGCTGTGCCTTTTTATGAGAGATGAGATAGATAATTCAAATGATTGTTTGGAGAAGGAAATCTCCAAATGTTTTTACCTGAATTTTCCAGAAAATTTCTCACAGAATTCCAGGTAAATGTGATAGCATGAGCTTCTTTAGACTCATGAGAATACTTGTGCATTAAGCATCACAACCTTAATTATCAACCAGTATTCACGTTCCAACGAAGTTATAGGTGTGGAGGTTAGGTGAGTGGCATATTTGTTGTCACATGGCAGGCAATTGCTTTCAAAGATAAATATCTCTCTCTTCTTAGTTAATTTACCCATCCATTCATCTCCAAAATATTGAATATATCATCTACTTTTGGGGTAATTATGAGAGGCTGACTATTTCCTGTGTAACTTCTTTGAGTGCTTCTCATGATCATTATGATGGTTGGAATCTTACTTAATGGGCTTTCTTAGAAATTTGTGTTTTTCCTAGTAAGCCAAGGTATTAAGTCTAGAGTTATAATCTTACATTCTCAAGAAGCAGACAGGCAATATTTATCAGGGAAATAACTATGTTGTGTGGGGATGAGGTCTCACAAATTTTGGATTTGCTTATAACCTCAATTACCCAATTCAGTTCTATTCTTCCTTGGCTGAATTAAGGCCGCATTGATTTGGATTCCTGTATCTTGATGGTCAGCCGTGCAGATCGAGTGGACAGATGAGAGAGAAAAGGATAATTTGAGATTCTAGACACTTCTATGGCTTTTGTTAGACTTTGTAATGGTTGCCTGACTGCCATTGAGATGTACCACCCTATTTTAAAATACATCTTCAGTTTCTAAATATTCACTCTGATATGATAAATAGCACATCAACAACTTTTATGTAAAGTAGGTACTGATGAAAATTGTGGCTGCTGTAAGAATGCTGACAGTTACAATAAAACTTGCTAATATGGTAAGAATTTTGCTTCCAATTAGATTATTAAAACAGCCCTTCTCATTTTTAATTGCACTATGGCAGAAGATGTTTTGGCTCTTTTTCAGTATATCCACAAAAAAGGATGGGAAATAACACCTTGGTCTACAGTATCCTAAGGATTGAAAATTTGATGGACTCTTTAAATTATCTTATTAAAACACTTGCCAACACCTATGAAAGTCAGTGGAGAGAAACATTGGGAGGCAGGAGCATTCATAAAAGTCCAACAGAAGTTCCAAGGAAAAGTAGGGAAAGTATGTTCCATGATTGGAAAGGAAGAGAATAATGGCTTGGTAATTTCTGGGGCAGTTAGATGGCTCAGGGGAAAGGGTGCTGGGTTCAGGAGTCAGTTAGTCCTGGGTTCAAATCTGGCCTCAGACATTTATTAACTGTGTGACCCTGGGTAAGTCATTTAGCCTCTATTTGCCTAGTATCTTTGTCAAGAAAACCCCAAAGTCAGTACAGGTGTGCTATTATCCATAGGGTCACAAAGACTCAGATACAATTGAATGGCTGATGAAGAATAACAACAACTTGAAGGAAGATTTGTGCTGGGGGGTGAGTGACACAACAGACACATCACACATTACTCAACCAGTACTATTTCCTTGTGTGAAACAAGCCCCCATCAGAAGATGAAAATGTGAATCTCTAAAGTTAACTCAGGTTTGGATGCTTAGTCATCACTATTCATGAACAAACAAACGAAAACTTAAACAATAGCATAGAATCAGAAAACACATTTGATTTTAAAAACAAACAAAAAGAAATATTCTCAACAGGCAGTCCTTAAATGAATATATTCTTACTCCATTCTTCTTAGTACAGTCTGGATTTATGGGGTGTCTTTTCACTATGATCATTGGCTTAAGCCCCACCAGCAATATTACATCATTATTAGGTGTCAGCGATTAGTGGTTCAGCTTTATGGAACCACTTAATACTGATCAGCTTTTTAAAAGGTAGATTTACTTCGAAGATATAGCAAAAACATAGTATAGCTATTCTCTTCACCAGTTGCTGGAGTGGAATTGGGTCAGTTCCTACATAACAATGGTACCACCAAGTTCATGTCTAATTACAACATGATTATCAGAAGAATTCCTTTTCTCAGGTATCTAGGAGTAGGTCTCAAAGGTCACTCCCAAAGGCTGCTCCTTTCTCCTCTGGACTTCAGTACTGAACTGTTCACAAAATCTAGATGCTGGAAAGCTTGGACACACTCTCCTGACATTTCCTAACTCAAAAGATTTGAGGATCTACTCCATTCTCCCGGAAGGGAAAAAAACAAATCCAGAGGCCAACCACCAAAGTCTGTTTCTTAAGACCACATGACCACGTGGCCTCAGAGAGAAGAAGGCTCCAAGGTCTCTCACTTCATGTTGTAAAAAAAGAAGTCCAACATATCCACCAAGATTATAGTCCAAGATCAAGGCATTTAAACTGTCAGGACTTTTTAAATATCTCTACTGCAAACCAAAGAGCATTTCCTTCAGCACCATTCTCTTTCTATGTGTTATCCTTTATAAATAATTAGAATGTAAGCTTTTACATTCTAATGTAATGGATTTGCTTTTTTAATATTTGTAACCCCAGAGCTTAGTACAAATGCATTTATTCATTCAGAAAGAATGATCTACCCCAAGACAAATCAAGAAATTTCCCAGTATGAAAACATCACGGAAAATATTTGACAATATGAACAAAAGTTAAGAAGAATGGGCAGGCATAGAAGGGTTGTAATAATCATTGAGGTAGTTGGGTGATACAGAAAATAAAGCCCTGGGCCTGGAGTCATGAAAACCTATGTTCAAATATAGCCTTAGGTACTTACTAGCTGTATTGCTCTGTGCAAGTCACTTTACCTCTGTTTACCTCTTTTACCTCTGTTTACCTTTATTATATATTGATATTATACATGATTTTAAAATATTAATATTTGCTGTTTTTAATTACTTTTATTATTAGCACTGGATGAAATACCCACAATGATATCGCAGATGAACTGGAATATTGGCTAGTCTTTACCTATTTATTGCCAGACTGCTTCCCCATTTTACCAAAAGTCTCCTGCCTCATAGTCTCCATTTTTAGACTTTCAAAGATCAAGATATTGCATGTTCATTTTCACCTCTTGCTAGTCATCTGGTACCAGATTTTTATAATTAAAGTTATTTCATAGTGAAATGCTGGTAATACTAAGGCCTCTGCCTTCCTATTTTTTACTGTCTCATTTGATATTCTTGACATTTTATTCTACAAAGGATTTTGTTATTACTTTATCTAGTTCCATAAAATACCTGCTTGGCAATTTGATAGACTTAGTACTAAATTTTTAGAGCAATTTAGGTAGTGTCACCATTTTTCATATATTAGTGTGGCTCAGTCATGAACATCAAATTGCTCTCCAATTATTGTTTTTCCTTTATTTTCTTTTGTGAAAATTATTTTTGATTGAATTATTATGTGTCCTGTGTGTGTTGGTAAGTTAAATCTCAAATAGTTTAATGCATTTTGTTGTTATTTCAGGTGAAATTTCTTTTCCTATCTCTTCCTCCTAGTTTTTATTAGTACTATATAGAAATGATTTTTCTGGATTTATTTTGTATCCTTCCACCTGATTGTATTATAGAAATGCAGAACTGGAAGGGTCTTCACTTAGTACAACCCATATTTAAACAAGAAACCCCATTACAACATATCTGGAATGTGGTCATCCATCGTCTGCCTGATGCTCTATAATGAAGGGGGAATCTGCAAATTCTAGGGGGAATCTGTGAATTCTAAGATGATGGAAGCTTCAATGATTTTAGAAGCTTAAACCCCAACAAAAGTATCTAGTTTGGCTTAACTATTTAGGTATCTAGTTAGGCTTAAACCCCAACAAAATCACAAAACTTTGATTGCAATAAATTGAGCTCATGCTTCTCAATTCCTTGTCTATTACCTTGAACCATTCTTTATATTTAGAAATCCTTGATAAAGGGGAATAGCTGAACAAGTTGTGGTATTTGGTTGTAATAGAATACTACAGTGATATAAGAAATGAAGAGTTCAATAGTCTTAGAAAGGCACAAAAAAACATGCATGAAATGATGCAGACCCAAGTAAGAACTAAGAGAACATTGTATATAGTAACAGTAATATTGTTTTAAGAATGACTTTGAGCCATTACATCATTTTGACTATTATAAATAATAAAATTAAAAATAAGAGGCATATGAAGATGTTAACCACATCCAAAGAAAGAGCTGATAGACATATGTATAGAATATTTTTATATATGAATATATACACATATATACATACATACACACACCTATTTATATCTAATGGTAGCCATCTTTAGGGTGGGGGGAGGGAGAGAAGAAAAGGAAAAAAAAGAAATTTACATGGTAACTTTTTTGTGTATTTGGAAATAATAGCAAATTGTACATGGCAGACTTGTAGCTTCATGCACAATCATCTTTTTTATTGTACTGTTATGGAAATGCTTGTTTTTCCATAATTTGAAAGTAAAATATATTTGTAATAACAAAAAAAGCAGCTTAGGCTTTGTTCATCTTGCCACTCTGTTGAGCCTTTTTGCAAATTTCTGACTTTGATCCAATCCATTTACTGTATCTGACACCATTTTGTGCCATTGATCCTTTTAAGATTGCTAATATATTTACCTGGATCCTGAAACTGATTGGCTGTACCACATTCCTTATTTCCCATATAATATATATTCCTTTGTTATAATTTTCTTCATTTTCTAACTAGACATAATAATATCATGGACCCTGCTATGGCAAGTCTCCCATTAGCTGGGCCCTAAGTTGGATCATCTAGACCAGACCAGGCAGAAATTAGTAATGATGTTCTCCATCCTTAAAAAAAATGGGAGGAGGATAAACAAGGGGAAATTTTGTTCTGGTTTAAATTCTCATTAACTGTGAGGAATCAGTTACTTGCATGGAAATGATGAGAACTTTGGAAGTAAGTTATGAATTTATCTTAGAGTTCTGATAGAGAAAAAGACATTTGGGCATAGTATGACATGCATTGTACTAGATTCCAGAAAGGATGACAGATGCTCAAGAGAGAAATTCTGAAGACACAAAGGAAAATGTTCTTAATCAGGAGGGAAAAAGGGATTTGTCTAAAGAAACATATGTGGATGCACAGGGAGCTCACCACCAACTTAGATTTTTAAAAAAATGTGTAGAAACAGAGGCAAGGCCAGTAAATAGAGAATAAAATTGGTGTGATGCAGTCCTGTAAATGTAATGTTGGGAATGCTAAAGCTCAGAATGAGCTGAACCTGGTGGGAGAAACTAAGGACAACCAAAAGCTTTTAAAAAGCTATATTGAAAAAAAGTAGAATTAAAGAAGGGATAAGATCTTTGCTTGGGGTGGATGGGATGATGAAAACTGGCAACAAAAACGATTGTTGTTTACTACTGAGTTCCTGGTTATAGATTTAAGATTGACTCAGGAAGGGACCTATGCTTGGGTGCAAGGTTTCAGGGTGTGGGTTTATTGCCCTAGGAGTGTTCTCAGTGAGAAATGAGGTAAGAAAAAAGCAGAAGCTGTGTGACTGACCACAGGATCAGTCCTCTCTGAAGTCTACTGTAGAATACCCAGGGCAGGGATTTCAGATATAGTTCTGGCACTCTGAACCACCAGAGCTTTCAAGCTAGTTCATGGTGGTTGTCCTCAGGAGTAGTCTACTGGAATTCTAAACAGGGTAAACCCACAGATATGTTGCCCAGGTTCAAACTCAGGTCAGGAATTTGCAGAGCTTAGAGCGGGGAAGAAGGGGGAACATTTTGGGAGCACTGAAATTTGGATTATCTTCAGTCTGAACTGTCCCTGAGATACTGAAATAATGTACTACTTAATGCCTCTGAGAAAATTGCAGTAGGATTAGAGTAGGCATTTCCTCCACAATGACTGAACAAATTATTGTGTATAAATGGGATGAAAACATTGTGCTGTAAGAAATAATGAAGGTCTAGAAAGGTTTCAGAAGGACTTGTACGATCTGATGCAAAGTGAAGAGGGAGAAGAGAACAATTTCCACAATGACAATAATACTATACAAACAATTTTTAAAGACTTAAGAATTCTGATCAATATAATGACTGGTCACAATTCCAGAGGACCCTTCATGAAACAAGCCACCTATCTTCTAATAGAGATGTGAGACAAATTTTTCTCTTAAATAGATATAGCTGATATGGAAATTTGTTTTTCTTGTCTGTGAATGTTTGTAACAAGGCTGTTGTTGTTTTCTTTCTTAGTTGAGAAGTGGGAGGAAGACAGAATGGATATTTATTGACAAAAAATATTACAAATGAAGCAAAAAAAAATTACCGTGGAAAATAGAATAGATACCATAAATTGGGGAAAGGCAAATTGTCCCAATTGCATAAAAAGTTAAGAAACATAATCTATAAACTATAGGCTAGTGAGTTTGATATTATTAGGAAAATTCTAGTTTGAATCATTGAAGAGATGGGTTGGCAAACATTTAGTCAGGGATACAGTATTTACAATGAGTCATAATGGTTTTCTCAAGAGCAGTGTGTCAGACAATTCTCTCTCTCTCTCTCTCTCTCTCTCTCTCTCTCTCTCTGTCTTTCTGTCTCTCTCTCTCTCTGTCTCTCTCTCTCTGTCTCTCTCTCTGTCTCTCTCTGTCTCTCTCTCTCTGTCTCTCTCTGTCTCTCTCTCTGTCTCTCTCTGTCTCTCTCTCTCTCTCTGTCTCTCTGTCTCTCTCTCTGTCTCTCTGTCTGTCTCTCTGTCTCTGTCTCTCTCTGTCTCTCTGTCTCTGTCTCTCTCTCTCTCTCTGTCTCTCTCTGTCTCTCTGTCTCTCTCTGTCTCTCTCTCTCTCTCTCTCTCCTTCCCTTTCCCCTCCCCCCCTAAGATTTTTAAAGTATTAGGTGAATAGACTGCTATGGAGACAATTTACTTTAATGTAAGCAAAGCTTTTGATAAAACATGTCATTCTATTCTTGTAGAGAAGATGGACAGATACAGATTAGACAATAATATAATCAAATGGATTCAGAATTGGTCAAATGGCTGGCCTCGGAGAGGTTTTTTTTTTTTTTTGTTCAGTGTCAGTGTGGCAGCAGGTCTCCAATGGAGTACCTAAGACATCTATACTTAGTTATGTAAATTTTTGGAGAAAAGAAAACAAAAATAAACCTTCCTAACAATGAGAACTTTGCAAAAGTAGAATGGTTACTTTGAGAGGTGATAGGTTTCCTCTCCTATAATGCCATGCATGAGCAGCTTTCCAGAAGAATGCTACTGTGAACAGCTTTTAAGGTTCTGATTACACAGTATAGTGAACACCCTATTTATTCCATAATAAATCAAAGCAAAACATTCACAGAAAATCAAAGTACAGTATTCATGATATTACCACTTATCACAGAAAATAACAATATAGTATTCACAATAGCTTATCATTAAAATGGCCACATAGTTTTCACCAAATTGGTCGCAATATTTAGAACAAAGAACAATCATCTCAAAGTACAATAGTCAAAGTCTTCCACTCATGGGGCACCCTAAATTAACTCAATCAGTCATTTATTCAACAATCAATTACTAAGTATCATTAATCACTAAGTACAATCATTAGAAAATACATAAACCCTCCACCCCTAGGTTACTAGTAAAGAATAATTTCATCCTTACTCAGTACCCACGAGAGGTCTTTTCATTGTGACTTGGGGCTGGTTCTCAGATTCCTGGATTACCTTCCATGGTCCCAGATTCTACCTGGGTTCACCAGACTGTCACCTGTGTTCAATGACAGATAGCTCCTTGTCCAGCTCTCTGGGTAGGTCCTACTCCACATTGAAGTTCACAGAGTCTAGTTCATCTCAAATCCTTCACAATTTCTGCTCCCAGGAATTCAAGGCTCAACCAAGCCACAAACAAAGTCTGAGCATCCTGATCATGCTTCCTCAGTCTTCTGCAGCTCATTCAAAAAATCAGAATCACCTTATCCAGCCTGGGGGAAAGGGGCTCCTGGGTTCCTGGGCTCCTGGGCTCTTGTTCAGAAGAAGCTCCACCACCACAAGTTCTCAGGAAATTCTGTCTCAGTTCTCGATTCTCTCTTTTGTAGCTGTTCTGCCTCCAGATTCTTGTCCCAAGAAATTTTGACTGTCCCTTCCTGGGGCTTTTTCTTATATACACAGCATTAGCTACTTCCTGTTTCAGCCAACCCCTTCCTGTTACATCAGGAAGAGGGGTTCATACCTTCTGTTTCTTTCACAGAGGTTTGATTAGTTACTAAGTGCTAAGTATCTGCTTACTTGTCAATACAAAAAGGGGTCTTCAAATTACCATAAAACTCCTTAGAGTTAAGCAAAGGTTAGATGACTAGTCATTGGTTATGTTATAGTGAGTATTCCTTATTGTGGGAATTAGATTACAATCCAATATGGAAAGTCTAATGATGACATTTCCTACTCTCAAATTTTTTGATTCTTTGAATTGCTAGCCTTAGGGCAGAGGGAACATCAAGAAGGTAAAATCTTGTACACTAAATTAGCCCTAAAGTTCTAATTAGAATGTTGGGAATGAAAGACTACTCACTAAACATCCTTCAGGCGTGCACAACATAGTTGGTTGAAACTACATGAAGGACTGGAGTTTATGGCATGGGGAGGGATTGGGTGAAACTACAGGTGGAAAGATAACCTTGCTGATCCTGACTCTATTTTGAATCTGATATTTGCCTGCAGCAGGGAAGGACTGAATGTTAGTGTAGCTTGATGCTCAGAAATAGCTCTACTTTCTGATAATTTTTTTTCTAGACTAACAAATGCTAAGGAAGTAAAGAAAAAACCATATACCCTAGATGACAATGCATCCTGAAAAAGGAAACCAGTTGATATAAGAGTAACAAATGTATTTTCTCACTAGTCTATTTTAAAGCCCCTGTAAAATTCCCCTCAAATTCTTGAGAATTTTGTAGAGTGCTAAATTTAGAGTCAGGAGATTGAGATGCAAATCTTACCTTGGACATTGACTAGCCATGTTCACCTCTGAGAATTACTTTATTTCTTAGAGCTTAAGGCTCTTCATCTGTAAAATGGAAGCAATAATACTTGTACTAATTTTTCTCACAGGGTTGTTGTGAGTAAAACATGGTATGATATTAAAATAATATATAAATGGGAGCTACTACAACAAAGACTACAAATATGTTTTAAAAGCTAAGATTTTAAAATGAATTTAAATTAAGGTGTGCCTAAATGCAAAGAGATGGACCAGATAATTTTCAACATTCCTTCCAGGATAATTCCTTCCACACATACACATGCACATCCATATGTGTGTGTATATATACATTTATATATATATATATATATATAAATTTAATGCTACATTTAGCACACATTTACCTGCAAAAGTCAATAAACCAGCATTGCTGCCTTCTCTTGGCATTCTTTGGTTGGTAAACTTGAAATTAATGGATTTTGCTTTACACAAAGTCTACACAAGATTTTATTAAAACTGTTCCCTTAGTCTGCTATTCCATCCTGACATACAGCATTTATGTACACAGTGTTAATCCAAAATGCATTTAGAAGTGCTACACAAGCCATTCAGTTTTGGATTCCCTCACTCCTCTTGATCCATGCAAATATCCTCAGTGCCCAACCTCTCTTAAAAGGGGTATGACTTGTTGCCCACATTTTCTATGGGTAAGAAAGCAATCTAACTAGGCTTTAAATTATTTAATCTGGTCACCCTCTCCTAATACATTCCAAGTGGCTCTTTAAATCATTGATGAGAGCATGAGATCCTTTAGTCTGGTGATGAATTAAAAAAAAATCTATGTGAGCTTTAATTACTTTTTAAAAGAAGAACCAGTTTCTGATTTTATTAAAGTTAGATGATAGCTGTCTGATAACTTGGGGCAAAGATAAAGATAGTAAATCCTAGCACTGAATTCCAGAAGCTTTGGTTCTGTCTCTGTCTCTCCTCTCCCTCTCATATTTTATACAGTATATACATATATGTCTCTATTAATATATTTTATATTGCATACATTTCAAACATTTTGAATGCATATGCATTAATATAATACTCATGTATGTACATAAGCATGCATATGTATATGGGAATATATACACAAAGATCTCTATATATTTATATATGTATTTATGAGTATGCATACACACATGTGTATATGTGTG
>NW_027187419.1:69584093-69619093 GCF_028583685.1 Petaurus breviceps papuanus
TTCCTTTATTTGAATATAAGCCCTTTCAGGGCAGATACTGTTTTGTTTGTTTATATTTTTATGTCTAGTACTAAGTACAGGACTTTGTATATAGTAAACAACGAATGCCTTATCTATCTATCTATCTATCTGTCTGTCTGTCTGTCTGTCTATCTATCTATCTATCTATCATCTAGATCTGCTCAGAAAAAAAGTAAAAATAAGGGAGAAGATAGGGTTTGAATTGAAGGGGATGGAAATAATGTAGTCCTTCAGTTGTTCAAACTTCAAGAATTTGAAAATAATTTAACCTGAAGGAAATGGTTTAAGAGTAATACCCTCTAGTTTCCCAGAGGAAATAATTTTCATTCCTACCACAGAGTAATCTCAAATGGGTAGTTCTCCTGGCAACAGCTAAATGCCCAACTAATATTGTATGTGGAAGTAATCTAGGGAATTTTCTTCAAATGTGACATAGTCACAATTGAGGTCAATTGTTCTTTATTCTGTAGTTGCTCAGGACTGGAAAAATTAAAGGTTTTTAAAGGTTGAAGAAAGATGGCTCATGTAATATGACCTTCTTGTAGTCACCAAATTAGAAATGAAGGTTTGAAATAAGCTTTATATACTGTAGAAAGAGGGCTAAGCCTTGGCTTAGCCAATTTGGTTTAATTGACTTTGAATCATGGTTGATATTAACTGCCATGGTTTAATCAATTGTTAAACTAGCCCAAGTAATTGGGTCACTTGTAATTTAGTCTAGTTATTGAATATGTTGGAGATACTCCATACTGACTCTTGGGAAGGGAAGGAAGGCCTGGTAGAAGAGGTTCCAAAGTTGTAGTTTTGACATTAACTCTTTTTTTCCCCCAAAAATTTATTTTATACTGAAATGCCAGAATACAAATAGAGAATAGAGAAAAGAAACAAAAACATATCATAAACTTAAATACATAGTTAGAAAGAAAAAAAAGCATGTCATGTGCAGAGCAAAGACATTAACTCTTAACTGGCTATTTTTTGAGAGGTGGGCACATGGTGGGAAAGATCTTCACTTATTCTGAAAGTGACCTTCTGAAACAGTTAATTGAGAGATGGAGTGACTTACCTAGGGTCACACAGTCAATACATGCTGGACCTGGGAATTTAACACAGACCTTCCTAACATCGAAGCCAGCTCTCTATTCATTACCTTTGCTGCCTCAAACTGGCAATATATATATTTGGCAAATCATGTTGGTTTCCCATGCTCCTCAGTCTCTGCAGGAATATTTTTTGATGAAATGAGACTACTGAATAATAGGTTCTCTGTGTTAGAAAAGATTTCAAAGGCCATGTAGTTCCACCAATGCCTGAACAAGAATCACTTCTACAAGTTCTCTCTGACAAGTAGCCACTGCTTCTACTTCAGGGCTTTTTGACCGAAGGCATGTAAACTTTTTTTTTAACTTTTTAATAACTGTATTTCAATATAATTGGTTTCCTTTCTAATCCTATGTATTTCATTTTATGCATTTGACAACAGTATTCTGAAAGGGGGTCCCTAGATTTACCAAACTGCCAAAGGGTTCCATGAAACACATAAAAAGATAAGAACTGCTGTTTTTTGAAGATCTCTAGTGACAGATGACTTGTTTCCTCCTGAGGCAGACAAACCCACTTTTATATTATAAGAAAGATTTTCCTTAGATACTTAGGTCATTAAGAATCCTTTTCCTTAGATCATTAGGAACCTTTTTCCTTACATTGAGCTGAAATCTGCCTCCCTGTAGCTTCTACCCAGTGCTTTTGTTCTTATCCTTGGGGGCCAAACAAAACAAGTCTAATTACTCTTCCATGTGACAGACAGCTCTTCACATATTGAGGATAACTACTATATGCCTCCTAAATCTTCTCTTCTTTAACTGCATGTTCCCTCACCCAGTTCCTTTAATTGATCCTCTTTAGGCATGTATTAATGTGAATACAAGGCAATAAAACTATAAAAGCCCAGTAAGGACAGAAACGAGCGCTTCTGCTTCCTGGCCCCCTGCTGTTTCTTCTTTCCTCCCCTCCCTTCACTTTCTCTCCCTCTCCTTTCCCCCTCCATCCTTTTCCTTTCCTCCCCTTCCCTCCTCCCCCCTTTCTTTCCCTTCCCTTTCCTTCCCAGAAGAGATGAGATTAACAAAGGGATAAAAGGGAATATTGGGGAGGAGAGACAGAGACAGAGATAGATAGATAGAGAGACAGAGAGAGAGAGAGAGACACAGAGAGAGAGACAGAGAGACAGAGAGAGAGAGACAGAGAGACAAAGAGAGACAGAGAGAGATACAGAGAGACAGAGAAACAGAGAGACACAGAGAGAGAGGAGCCTTTGTCTTCTCTCTACAGCAATGAAATGTACTTTTAGAAGATAGAAATTCAGTTCTTTTAGAAGATAGAAATTCAGTTCTTTTAGAAGATAGAAATTCAGTTTCTTTCACTGGTAGTCAAATTAGTGATGAGGTCACCAGTAGCCAATCTAATTTGATTGATAGGCTTGTTAGATTGGAAGGCAAAGAGATTTCAAACACCTGACCCAAACCTCCTCAGCGCCCATTTATTCTCTGTTACTGTGTGAGGAATGCTATAAATCACCAAACCTGAACCAGTCAATGCCTTTCATAACCACTGCATATTCTTAAATCCTGAGCCAAAGCAAAGATTTGCCTGCTGGTAAGCACACATTCATTCATTATCTTTTATTATCTCCTTAGGCACTCTTATTATACTGCAAAATCATAACCATCTGAAGGAGCCCCATAATCAGTATCCAAAACATCGGTTTGCTGTAGGTTTTGAATTCTATAAGCAATTGTGCTACACATACAACATTTCCCAGAATTAATGTTTCCCCAGGTGTTCTTCCACATTTGTTCCCCACCCCCATTCCCAAAATGAGTCTTCAAAATGAGCACATACAAAGTTTTACCTAAGTCTTTGGCCACTTAATGGTAATCAAAAGCAGATTTCTTTAGAAGTTATGATTAGGCAAGAGAAAACCAACCCTGCTTTGGTGGGACATTGTATTTTAATACTATGAAGCTTATACTAGGAGATCAGAAAACACCATGAGGGGCCATTTAGCAGAGGATTTATGTGGTAGGAGCAATATTTATCATGTAAAACTAGGTATGATAGTTTTTCCTTAAAAGGAATTGAAATTGTCCTCAAGACTTAATAGATTCGGGGGATTAAGAGCTGAGTTGTTGATGTAGTTTCCTGTTGGCCTACACATGTATAAAAGACCAGCCCACAAAAAGGCAGGGAAGACTTTTTCTCTGACTTGATTGGCAGAGCAACACAGGGGCAGGTAGTTTTGCTCAACTGAATCAATGCTAATACTTAGTAAGACTTCTTTCTATGCTTTTACACTAAATAAATGCCCTGCTTTTATTTAATTTTATTTAAACTGTTAAATATTCTATTAGTGTCTTAATTAGTTCCAGTTCTGAACCCGAACCACCTAACTGATCTGAGTCAAGACTGTCCTGCAACAGTCTCTTATATAGTGTTCTTTGGGGATACCAGGTTAGAATGAGGATACAAATACAGGGAAACCTCATTTATCTGTTCTCATTGATCAGTGAGCACCTTTACACATATTGAATTTTCTAAATACTTGAAACTTTTCCATTCTTGTTTCAGAAAGTTTTTTTTTTAATTGTAATTGTTTTGGATAGCCATCTTTTTGTAAGTGGAGGGCAAAGTCTCCTGCTTTATCTAGCAAAACACATCAAATATAAGTTAACCTTTTTCTTCATGACCCAGGGTTACTATCATGAACATCCATTACTGTAATATTGTCCTACAGTGATTTCCTTGTATAGAATTGAAACATCTTTGCAGAAAATATCTCCACACAGTACTAGTGAAAAAGTGATATATATCTAGGGAACTGAAGTATGCCCCCACAATATACTCTATACTCATTACACAATGCACACATATCTCCCAGGGGATGGTTCTGGAAGGAACCTGAAAAGATGGTATTCTATAATAATATATTTCAATGAATTTGCATTCTCACAGATGTGGGGACTCCCTACAATGGTCCAGATCACAACTGGATCATATCTCCTTAAATTAAGATCAGACTCACCAACTCTGTTCCCTTCAGTGAAATGGAGGACTGCTAGACCTTACCATTTGTCCTACTGTTGTTTACTAAGGTGCTTCAGGTCTTATTATTTGCCCTTCCTATGTACCCCTCAAGGAGGTTAATACATGTAAGAATATTCAGAAAAAACTTGTAAATCACACCTTTGTTCAAAAACTTAAGTCTATTTTGCAGGACCATTCTATTTTTTAAATTTTTTGTAATGCTTTATTAACTTCTCATTTTTTTCTTTTTAATTGTCCTTTCAACCATTTACAAAATGACCTGAAGTATTTCTTTGTTGTCTTGTTGTATAGTCATTTTTTAGTCTTGCCTAGCTCTTTGTAACCTTTTTTGGGGGTTTTCTTGATAAAGATACTAGAGTCGTTTGCCATTTCCTTCTACAGCTAATTTTACAGATGAGGAAACCGAGGCAAACAGGTAAAGTGATTGCCCAGGGTATCACAGGTAGTAAAAGAGGTTAGATTTCAACTCAGGTCCTCCTGACTCTAAGCCGGGTGCTTTATCCACTAGGCTACCTACCTGCCCTGAAATATTCTTAGGTCCATCATGACAATCTGCTACAAGTTGTGCTTGATAAATTCTTGTTGCCTAGATTTGATTTGTTTTATACAAATGAATTGTTACTCTGGCATTTCTGACAAGCATAGTTATGTATGTACCTTTGGTTTTATTTTTGAAGAATAACCTCATAAAGCTCCCATTGTATTTTATCTTATGTATTATCTTCAAACAGTCAGATATAAAGGATAACACAGACTTAAGAAATCTCTGCCTTGTATTATTAAGGAAAATTAACCATTAAGACTTGTGAGTTTTCTGACTTTATAATGTCATATCCTGTTCAACAACCCTAGTCAGTCCTGCTGAATTACTAGTGGATTAACATCCGAAGATGTGGTTCAGCTGACTCCATTCAGACTTAGGTAAGGATGTACAGAACAAAATAAAAGTCATAGAAATGATCAATTTTAAAAAGTATTTTGTCATTTTGTTCGTTTTTTTCACTATTTTTTTCCCCATTAGAGTTGTTCTTTGCTCAGTACCATGGAGTTGAACCAAAGGCAACTCTTCCCATCATAAATGAAGTTATGCAACCTTTGTCACAAGTTCCAAAGTTTGATCAGCATGTGATTAATATACATACAGTCATCAATTGTGAATATGCTTTTACCAAGGTAATATTAAAAGATCAGAAAAATAAGAAAGTTCTCTTCTAGAACTATCTGACATCTATTTTTCAGTTATACTTCCTGGAGATCCAGAAAAGTCACATGAAAAAATTCATTCTTCTGGGCTCTACATTGTTAAAGTGAAGTCATCTGATATTTCTACACATACTAGTTTAACATAAACAGTCTCATACTCTCTTTGCCCTTTTTGTTTACAAGATATTAGTCAAGGAGAAAGAGTTATATACATACACACATATATATGTAACATCTATATATCTATTTATATGTATATATAAACATATATATGACACTGAGATCTAGTGTTAGGTTTTGTAATCCCTTTGGAGTCCCACAGTTTATAGTTATGGTACTTTTGGGGGGAAGTGAGCCCACAATAATTTTTATAGCAATAATAGACTATCATATTAAAGATGTATTATTGCATGCCTGCTTTTTTTTTCTGAAGACACAAACACATACACACCATTGAGTTCCTAGTTAAGCCATTTGTTCACTTTCCAGGACATAACATAAACTTGATTTTTCAGGTGAATAAACTGACATACCAAAGGTATATGAGATACTTATTTGAGATATCAAGTGATTCCAGGCCCAGTGTTCTATCCAGAACAGATGAGGAAACTGAGGCACATAGGGCTTAAGTGACTTGTCCAGGGTCACACAGCTAGTGCCTGAGACCAGATTGGAATTCAGGAATATGAGTCTTCCTGTCTTTAGGTGGGGCACTCTATTCACTGTACCACCTAACTTCCCTGGAAACAAAACTAAACCTGCTTATTTATGTCATGATGATAAACTTTGAAAATCCTAGAGAATCAACAAAAAATAAATTGAGACAAAAGTTTCAGCAAAGTTGCAGCCTTCAAAATAATCCCACAAAGCCAATGACATTTGTATATAACAGCAATTCAATTCAGGAAAAAATACAAATAAAAGTCCCATCTACAATAATTACAAAATACATTAAATATTTGGGATTTAATTTTTACTAAATCACACTCAGTACCTGAATGGAAGAAATTTCAAATAACTCCTTAAAAAAAAACCTAGGGGGATAAATAGTCACTGCTCATGGATAGGTCATTCCAATGTTATAGAAATGATAACGACATTGTAGTTAATTTGTAGAATTAGTACTATACCAACAAAAGTACTAAAGAGATACCTTACAAAGTGTTTACATAATAATAATAAAATTCATTTGGAAGAAGATAGTGAAAAATAGGAATGTAGGGGCTAGCCTCAAGCTAAATTATAAAGCAGCAAACATTAATGTAAAACTAAGCAGGGGAAGATCAGAAATAATGAAATTCAATAACCTAGCATTTTATTAACCCCAAAATATAAATTACATAGGAAAGAACTCTATTTCAGAACTTCTGTGAAAATTGGAAAGTAGTCTGGAAGAAATTAGGCTTAGACAAATGTTTTATAATCCAGGAAAATAAACAGCAGCAATGACAACAGCCACCTTGAAATGGATATGTAATGAACTAAGTATTAAAGATGATACCATAAAAAATAAGATGATCATAATACCTCCTATAGCAAGGGGTAGGAGATGGATTCTTAACCAAACAAAAAACTGAGGTAATTACAAAAATATGAAATAGATAATTTTGATTATGTTAAATTAAAAAGCTTTTTCATAAACAAAATTGATGCATTTCTGATAAGGCAAGTGGTCAACTGGGTATATCAAATATCTCTGAAAAGGATTTTTGGTCAAATATATATATATATATACACATACTTTTGGTCATATATTTCATAAAAACATATATTTTTCATCAATATCTATATGCACATACACATATTTATGTATATAAATGTGAAAATGCAAGTCAAAACAATCTCAATATTTTATCTTATCCCCAGAAAATTTACAAAAATAAGTAAAGATGGGAATAGCCAAGGATGATGATGATGATAGCATTTAAAAAGAGGCTTTTAAATAGTGCCAGAGGGGTTGTAGAAAGATAGACTCACCAATACATTACCAGTTGAAGTGTGAATTACTAGCCTTTTTGGAAATAGATTTGGAATATGAGGGAAATCTAAATAATATGAAGACAAAATATATCAATAAAATCTATTTTTAAAAAGAATGATTGGATCCCTGTTACCTGTCCCCATCCACATGGGCCCTGTCTTTCTTAAAGTGAGTCCCTTGCTTTCACTCTTGTAGTATTCACAAAAGTAGTATGAAACCTGAATTTGATTTTCTCAGATCAGGGCCCTGTATCCCCTACAGTTTGTTGTAGGCTAGACTGGCCCTGGCATCCCTTCTTTGCAGTAAATAAATGAATGAATGAACAAGCCAATGAATGAATGAGCATTTATTAAATACTTTCATTTTACTAGTTTTTTTTAATCATGTAGATGACATATTAAAACTGTAACCCACCAGAGAACATTGCAAAGCTTAGATTCCATGTTTTAATGGAAAAATATTTCTTCAATGTCATATATTAATAATGATCATAATTCACATTTATATAGTACTTTAAGGTTGACAAAGCATGTAAATTATATGAGGTAAGCTATGAAAATTATTTGAGAGCACACATAATTTTCACATAAATCCTTCTTACAAATGATTTTCTGAGTAGTCCTAACAGGCAAAGATTTCATTCTTCAGTGACAACTTGCCTTTCATTTGGACCACTGAAGATAGTCTTTGAAACAATATATTGCCTTCAATTTCCTCTCTTTAATCAATCTATCCTAAATACTGCTGCTCTGTCCATATATTACCATTTTACAACTTCTATCAAATTAAACTTTCAGTGCTTCAACCTTTTTACTGAATAAAGACCAAATGACTAATCTGGCCTTAGAAGTCCTCCAAACTGATCAGACCTTACCCTTCAAACTTTAGGATAATGAACTAGTCACTGTTTACCATGTATGCTTGGCATTTTCTTCTTTCCATGTTCATGACTTTAATTTTATTTGGAAGGCCTTCTTCCTCCACCCATTATTCCTTGATGAAATTTTACCCATATCGTGAGGTGTTTTTAGAACCCCTGAGTTTGAGGGACTTCAGAGATTATCAAGAAAAATCTCTTCTATATAACCATGAGAAATGGTTATTTGACCTCCTTGAAAAGATCATCAATGATAGCAAAACCACGAGTTCTTGAGAGACAGTTCACTTCACTTTTGAACAGTTATCATTGTTAGGAATGTTTATTTTTTTATTCATCAAATCTAAGTCATTTTTGATCAGACTTTCACTGGTGGAACCAAATGGCAGAGTAGAGAAGACACTCAGCTGAGCTCTTCCAACATTCTCTTTCAAACAACTTTAAAATAATGCCTAAAGTTGAATTTTGGAGTGGCAGAGTCAACAGAAAGTCATAGTGAGACATTCTTTCATCCCAAGACATAGGTTTGAAAGAGAGATCTGTGTCATGGGAGAGGAGGCTAACCAGGCATCTATGTGGATGAAACACCAGTGGCAGAACTAGGTGGTAGAGACAAAAGCAGTAGCAGTCTTGGGAGCTCTTAAGCCAGAGATTTAGCAACTGGTCAGAAAGAGACAGGGTATCTCTGTGCTACCACAGGAACAAATGCATTTTGGCAGCTCTATTTTCTATACCCATTTATGGGTTATAGTTCAAAGGGCAGAGAAGAGCACTTTCAGTCAAGAGGGAATAGGAGCCATGAGGGACAATTGTTTGGCAACTCCATTACCTATACCAATTTTTGGGTCATAGTTCAAGGGCATAGAAGAGCACTTTTGGTCAAGAGGGAGTAAAAGCACTTAGAAGCAGTATGATTTCCACCCAAAGGAATAAAGGACCCTGAGGAACAGTATCATTATGATTCTTAGGGAGGAGGGACACTGAGGAGCAGTATTGATTGCAATCAAAAGGGATCAGGGGTCCTATCTAGGTAAGGATCAGAGTACAGACCAGGAGAGCAGTGACCATACCATCTTGAAAACAGTAAAAACTTCCAAACCCTCAGAACTGGCTTTAAAAACAGCAGTGAGAAAAACCCTAAAGTCTGAGACAGTTTCCCTCTTCCCCTTCAGGGGCAACAGAGACCAGAATTAACATAAAGTTCCAAATCAAGAAACAGGGTGGAAAAATGAACAAACAACAATAAAAACAGAACCAAACTATAAAAAAAATATTATGGTGACAGGGAAGATCAAGACAAAAGCCCAGAAGAAGAAAATTAAGTTAAAATAGCAAAACTACAAAAAGAAAAATAAAAGGTGAAATGGGCACAAGTCCAACAAGAATTCCCAGAAGAGCTAAAATTATTTTCAAAATAAAATAAGAATGGCAGAGGAAAAAAAATATGTATGTAAGGAGATGAAAGCAGAGGAAAAAAATTATGAAGACAGTTAATAGCTTGGTAGAAGAGGCACAAAAAGTACTAAAGAAAATAACACCTTAAACAATAGAATTGGCCAAATGGAAAAAGAGGAACAAGAACTCACTGAAGAAAATGATTCCCTAAAAATTATAATTGGGCAAGTTGAAGTTAATGACTCCATGAAGCATCAAGAAACAATAAAACAAGGACAAAAGAATGAAAAAAAATAGAAGAAAATGTAAAATATCACATTGGAAAAACAACTCTTTTGAAAATAGATTGAAGAGAGATAATTTAAGAATTGTTGGATTACCTGAAAGTTGTGATAAAATAAAGAACCAAGACATCATATTTCAAGCAATTATCAAGAAATTTGCCCTAATATTTTAGAACTAGGGGGTAAAATAGAAATAGAAAGAATCCACCACTCACCATCTGAAAAAGATCCCCAAAATGAAAACTCCCATAAATATTATAGCCAAATTACAGCTTTCAGGTCAAAGAGAAAATACTTTCAAACACCAAGAAAGAGACCATTCAAGTATTTTGAAGTCAGTCAGGATCACACAAGATTTAGCAGCTATCATATTAAAGCAATAGAATGCTTGGAATATGCTATTTCAGAAGGCCAAAGAACTGAGATTACAACTAAGAATAATCTACCCAGCAAAACTTAGTATAATCCTTCAAGGGAAAACAGATATTTAATGAAACAGAAGACTTTCAAGCATTTCTGATGAAAATACCAGAGCTCAATAGAAAATTTAACTCAGAAATATTAGACTAAAGAGAAGCATAAAAAGGTAAACATGGAAGAAATCAGAAGAAACTCAATAAGGTTAAACTGTTTACATTTCTATATTGGAAGATGACACATGTATCTTTTAAGAAATTAATCATTATTAGAGCAGTTAGAAAGATTCTACATCAAAAAAGATACAGTGGTGAGTTGGTTATGTTGGAATGATATAAAAAAAGAATGGATAGGAATGGATAGGTAAGAAAGATGCCTTATGAGAAAGGGGAAGGGAGAAGAAAGGGGAAAATTATATCACAGCCAAGAGGCATGTAAAGAAGAGCTTTTACAATGGAAAGAAAAATGGTAGTGGTGGTGGGGAGGGAAGACAATGCTTGAATTTCACTCACATCTGAATTGGTTCAAAGAAGAAAAAATATATCTACATACTCAATTGGTAATAGAAACCTATCTTGCCCAACAGAGAAGTAGGAGGGGAAGGGGATAAGAAAAAAGGGAGCTGATAAAAGAGAGGATAGATAAAAGAAGGCAGTGGTCAGAAGCACAACAGACTTTAGAAGAGGGACATGATAAAAAGAGAGAGAGGATAAATAGAAGAAAGCAAAGATGTAGGAAAATGTACAGTTAATAATCATAACATTGAATGTGAATGGGATCAACTCACCCATAAAAAAAGTGAATAGAAGAGAGGATTAGAAAGCACAATGCAACAATATGTTGTTTATAAGAAACATGCTTGAAACAGAGAGACCCAAACAGAGTTAAGATAAGATTCTGGAGCAGAAGCTATAATGCTTCAGCTGAAGTAATAAAAGGCAGGAGTAGCAATTATTATCTCAGACAAAGCAAAAGCAAAAATAGACAATTAAAAGGGATAAGCAGGAAAACTACATTTTGCTAGAAGGTACCATAGATAATAAAGTACTATCAATACTAAATGCATATACACCAAATGGTATAATCTTTAAAAAATATTTAAATTACAGGAGATAATAGACAGTAAAACTATACTAGTAGGAGATCTCACCTTTCCCCTTTCAGAGCTAGATAAATCTAACCAAAAAATAAACAAGAAAGAAATCAAGGAAATGAACAGAACCTTAGAAAAGTTAGATATGACAGACCTCTGGAGAAAAAGTAAATGAGAATAGAAAGGAGTATGTATGTATGTATGTATGTATGTATGTATGTATGCATGTATCCATCTATCTATATGTACACATTTATGTATGTATGTGTATATATACATTTATATGTATACATATAAGTATATATTTAAAGTATATTAAAATATAGTGTATATTAAAAGTATATATACACATATGTGTATGTATATGTGTGTGTGTATATATATATTTTTTATAGCTGTACTTGGTACCTTTATAAAAACTGACCATATATTAGGGCATAAAAGCTTTACAACCAAAATGCACAAAAATTAAATGCACCCTTTCCAGACCATAATGCAATAAACTTATATTTAATAAAGGGCCATGGAAGCATAGATTAAAAGCCTATTATATAAAATAATCCTAAGTGGGCAAAAAATGAATCACAGAAACAATCAATAATTTCATTAAAAAGGACAACAATGAGATAACATTACAAAATTTGTGGAATGCAGTCAAGCATCCCACTTAGAGAAAGCATTACTTGGGGGAAAATCTATATCTCTAAATGAATATATCAGTAAAAGAGAGAAAGAACAAATCAATGAACTGGACATGAAACTAAAAAAAATCTCAAAGAACAAATTTGAAATCCCCAATTAAACATCAAAATAGAAATGCAGAAAATGGAAGGAGAGATTAATAAAATTAAAAGTTAAAAAAAATTAAACCAATAAATAAACTAGGAGCTGTTTTTTTTAAAGAAAAATTAATAAAATAGATAAATCATGGGTTAATTTGATTAAAAAAGAGTGAAAACTGAGTGGCTAGATGGCGCAGTGAATAGAGCACTGGTCCTGGAGTCAGGAGGTCCTGATTTCAAATCCAGCCTCAGACACTTAACACAAAACTAGTTGTGTGACCTTGGCCAAGTCACTTAACCCCAATTGCCCTACCTTCCTTCCTCCAAAAAACAAAAAAAGAAAAAAAAAAGAAAAAGAAAACCAAATAGTATCAAAAATAAAAATGGTGAATTCACTGCACATGAAGATGAAATTAAAGCAATTATTAGCAGTCATTTTTTCCCAATTACATGCCAGTAAAACTCAGATCTAAGTGAAATAGCTAAATCTAAGTGAAATGCAAAAATATGACCTTCTCAGATTAACAGAAGAGAAAATGGAACATGAATTTGGACAAGCCATCAATGAGCTCTCTAAGGAAACATCCCCAGGTTCAGATGGATTTATAATTCTATCTAACTAATTGAAAAAATTGGTAAAGAAGCCATCCTACAAAATTCCTTTCATCATGCAAATATGGCTTTGATACCTAACCCACAGAAAGAAAACTATAGACCAATTACCTTAATGGATATCGATGCAAAAATTTTAAATAAAAATACTAGCAGGGAGATGGAAGCAATAAATCACCAGGATCATACACTATAACCAGGTGGGATATATACCAGAAATACAGGGCTGCTTTAATATTAGGAAAACTATCAGCATAATTGACCATATCAATAACTATAACTACAAAAATCATATGATTATATCAAGAGATGCAGAAAAAGGCTTTAACAAAATACAATCCTTATTCCTATGAAAAGCACAAGAAAGGGTAGGAATCAATGTAACCTTAATTAAAATGGTAGGTAGTTTCTATATAAAGCCAAGAGCAGGCATTATTTGTAATGGGGAAAAACTCCCAATGAGATCAGCAATGAAGCAAAGATATTCATTATCACAATTATTATTCAATATTGTACTAGAAATGCTGGCCGTAGCCCTAAGATTAGAAAAAGAAATTAAAGGAATAAAAATAGACAATGAGGACAGAATGCTATCACTCTTTGCAGCAATATGGTGGCATACTTAGAAAATCCTAGAGAATAAACTAAAAATAAAAACTAGTTGAAAAATTAACAACTTCAGCATTTTTGCAAGAAATAAAATAAATCATTAGTATTCCTATAGACTGCCAACAAAATCCAAAAGCAAGAGATAGAGAAATTCAACTTAAAACAGTGGCATACAATATAAAATACTTGGGGGTCTACCTGCCAAGACAAATCCAGAGATTATATAAATACCTTTACAAACACTTTTCACACAAACTAGAGAGTCAAAGAATTGGAGAAATATTAATTGCTCATAGCCTGAGCCAACATGATAAAATGACAGTTCTGTCTAAGTTAATTTACTTATTCATTGCCATACCAATCAAACTTCCAAGAAATTATTTTATGGAGCTAGAGAAAATAGTAATAGAGGCGCCTAGGTGGCTCAGTGAATAGAGCACTGGCCCTGTAATCAGGAGGACCTGAGTTCAAATCCAGCCTCAGACACTTAACACAAAAGTAGTTCTATGACCTTGGGCAAGTCACTTAATCCCAATTGCCCTCCAAAAAAAAGGCAAAAAAAAGAAAATAGTAATAAAATTCATTTGGAAGAACAAAAAGTCAAGAATATCAAGGGGATCAATAGGGGAAAAAAGTTAAGGAAGGCAGCCTAGCAGTTCCAGATTTCAAATTAAATTACAAAGTGGTAATCATCAAAACAACTTGGTATTGGCTAAGAAATAGAATGGTGGATCAGTGGGATAAATTCAGTACACAGCACATAGTAATAAATGAACAAATTAATCTAGTGTTTGACAAACCCAAAGAATCAAGAATAAGAACTCAATACCCGACAAAAATTGCTGGGGAAACTAGAAAGCAATGTGTTAGAATCTAGCCATAGACCAACATCGCACACTGTATGCCAGGATAAGGTTAAAATGGATAAATGATTTAGACATAAAGGGTGATATCATAAGTACATTAATTGAGCATGGAAAAATATGCCCATCAGATCTATGGATAACAGAAAGGTTTATCACCAAACAACAGATAAAGGGGACTATGGTACGTAAAACAGGTAATTTTATTACATAAATTAAAAAGATTTTGCATAACCAAAATCAGTACCATAACCAAAGCCAAAATTAAAAAGGAAAACAGAAAAAGGAAAAAACAATTTGCAGCAAGTTTCTCTGATACAGGCCTCATTTCTCAAATATTTGACTCAGGGAACTGAGTCAATTTTATAAAAATAAGAGCCATTCCCCAGTTGGTAAATGGTCAAAGGATTTGAACAGAACCCTTTCAGAAGAAGAAATCAAAGCTATCAGCAGTCATATAAAAAATGCTTTAAATATGTACTGATTAGGAAAACACAAATTAAAACAACTCTGAGATACCACTTTATACCCATCAGATTAGCTAAAATAATAGGAATAGAAACTAACAGATGTTAGAGAAGATGGGGAAAAATAGGTACACTGATGTACTGTAGGTAGAGTTGTGAACTTGTCCAACCATTCAGAAAAACAATTTGGAAGTATGCCCAATAGACTATAAAGTATGATTATCCTTTGACCCAAGAATACCACTAGTAGGTCTGTTACCCAAAGAGACTGAAGAATAGGGAAAGGATATATATATATGATCTTTTTGTGGTTTCAAAGAATTCAAAATTGAAGAAATGCACATCAATTGGGGAATGACTGAACAAGTTGTGGTATATGATCATGATAGAATATTATTGTGCTTTAAGAAATAATGAGCAGGATGGTTTCAGAAAAAACCTGGGAAGACTTATATGAACTTATGTAAAGTAAAGTGAACAGAATCAAGAGAACTTTATAGACAGTAATAGCAATATTGTAAGGATGGTCAACTGTGACATACTTACCTACTCTAATTAAGGCAATGATCCAAGACAATTACAAAGGACACATGAAGAAAAATGTTATTCACCTCCAGAGAGAGAACTGACTTCTGAATGCAGAGTAAAGCATAGTTTTAAAAAACTTTTTAAAATTTTATTGTTTTATTTTTAGTTTTATTTTGCAACAGGGCTAATATGGAAAATTTTTTTTGCATGACCTCATATATATAATCAAAATCAAATTGCTTGCCTTCTCAAGAAGGGGGAGAGGTATGGCAGGCAAAGAAGGAATTTGCAACTCAAATTTTTAAAGATTGTTAAAATTTGTTTAGATGTACTTGGGGAGTATCTGGTGAAATAAAATAATAACAATAATTATAAAAAAGAAAACCAAAAAATTGAAATCACTTTCTCTGCTTCTTCCAGTGTTTGCTCTTAGCTTGGCTCCCAGGGAACAGTAAAATCAAATCTAGTTCCTCTTCTTTATAACAGTCCTTCAAATATTTCAAATACTAAACAAAGAACACCAGCAACAATGAACACAATTAACTATTTCCTCAAGGTTTACTATCTTTAAGTGGAAGTCCTTTATTGGTGCAGCTAAAATTACCATCTCAATCCCCTTCCTCTTGATGCTCTCAAGTTGCCAATTTCTTTCCAAAATGTGATTCCTAGAAGTGAATACAATCCTGCAAATGAGGTATTACTAAAGCAGAACACAGCAGGATCATCAGCTTTCTTTTTCCAGATGCAGATGTTTGTTCTAATGCTGTCTAAATTACAGTAGCTTTTATGGTAGTCGTGATGCACTATTGATTTATATTATGTTTACAATCCATTAAAATTACCCATATGTTTTTATTTAAGTTGTTGTTTACCCACACCTTTTATCCCTATGATAAAACATATGATCCTTTACCTGGAATTTAAAGACCTCTGCTATCAGACTCTCATTAGTAAAATGATGTGGTTGGGCTACATGAACTCTAAGGTTCCTTTCAACTCTAAACCTATGAATCTATGATACCATTCCAGTCATATTTCCAGTTTCATACTCTTGATTGCAGTCATACTAACATGACAGAGGTTTTAAAAAAATACATAATATTTTATTTCTGATATCCATGTTTCTTCATAGGTGACTCCTTGTGCTTGGAAATAAATTTGCTCCTCATCTTCTTATAATTTTTGCTTAGTTTAGGTACCTACCTCCCATACATGTCCTCCAACTCTTCTGTCAATAGTTAACACTCTCTCCCTCCTAAAATCACTTTATGTTTATATTGAATTTACTCTGTACTCTCTTGTTGGTGTACATGTTATACCTGCCTAGTAAACTGTAAGCTCCTTAAGGGTAGAGGCTGTATTACTTTTGTTGCTATATCACAAATACCTATTGCATTGTCTAACATTTATTAAGTGTTTAATATTGCTGGAGTTGAAATGAAGTGAAATGTGTGGCTCCATTCAAGACATTAGGAATAAATGGGTCTTTCTTTTAAGTAGAAAAAATTTTAAGGATGGGCTCCCTATGGGATCAGTACTGGAACAGGTTTTGTTCATCATTATTATGAAGAATATGGAAAAGGATCTAATTCTGAAATTTCCACATTTGTAGACTATATGAAGCATTTCCATGTAGTGAAGAATTAACTTATGGCCAGAAGCTGAAAAGTTAGAAATGTTTCGTTTTAAAATGGACTAAGGCTGGGCTTCAATTAGAACTCAAGGCTTTTTTAGATATGATGGGGGCCAAAGCAATATTAAAGAAGTGATGGGATGTGAAGGTGCTTGGGGTAGATGGTAAAATATTAGATGACAGTGGATAGAACTGTCCAATATTTTGGTTTCTGATTTTTCCTCCAAACTGCTACTAAAGTATACCTTCAGTGCATCATGGCTGTCTAGAGTTAACCTTGGGTTCTAGAAAGACATGTTGGTGAAATAAATTTTATGGAGTAGATTAGACTTTGGTGGTATGGGGAATAGTGAGGAAGCTCTCTGTGAATGAAAGTCACCACATGCCCTGCAACTTATACGGCTAGTTGAATATTTTGCCCAGAGTCACACAGCCAATAGATATGGAAGCAAGACTTGAACCCAGGTCTTCCTGCCTCCAAAAGTAATCCACTTCCTCCTACTTTTCTATTCCACATTGCAGTTCCATGTTACATAGTATAATATTGACTTTGTGAATTCCTGATAAAATGATAAAATTTAGAAAGTTGACCTTGTGATGAATAGTCTGGTGAGTTTGTTTCTTGAACAGTAGCCTTGCTAATTTTTTTTTTTTGCTTTTTTTGGAGGGCATTTGGGGTTAAGTAACTTGCCCAAGGTTACACGGCTAATTTTTTGTGTGGATGTTAAGTGTCTGAGGCCAGAACCGAACTCAGGTCCTCCTGACTCCAGGGCCTGCGCTTTACTCACTGTGCCACCTAGCCGCCCTTAGACTTGCTAATTTTTTAAAGGATTGTTACCAGGTGGGCTGCAAAACTAATTGATTTTCTGGTCACAGTAACTCTTAAAGGCTACATGTAAAAGTTATTGAGGGTCTATACATATCTATATTAGGAGAGGGAGCACCCACAACAAAATCACACCTCCTAGAAATACTGATATAACTTCCTCTACCAAAGAGAATGGTTGGGGCCAAGAAGGACAGAAAAAAATTGGTTAGCATGGAGTTGATCCTAAAGATTAGTGAGAATATTCTGAGCAGGCACCAACTGATGAAGACAATAAAGTAAGTAATCATACCTAGATATAGTTGCTGAAATATGATTTTTGATCTTTGGAAAATTGTACAGTTGCTCATGATGGTTCACTTCTATGTTCCCCTTTATCGGGGAGGTTGAGACTGGTGGATTGCTTGAACTTGGGAGTTTTGAGCTATAGTAAAGCTAAAGTCAGTCTGGTGACCACACTAAATTCAGCACCAATATGGTGAGCTCCCAGAAGTGAGGGATCACCAGGCTGTCTAAAGAGAGATTGTCTCTAAACAGACAACCCAGATTGAAAACAGAAGAGATCAAAGCTTCAGTGCAGATTAACAAGGGGAGAAAGCCAATGAGTGGCATCTGCATTTCCTGTCTAAGTGAAAGAGGAGACAGCATATACTTTCATTTATTTTTTTTGAGACAGCATATTTTTTAAAAGTTCAGAATAGAAGTGACATTACGGGAAAGGCAGATGTATGTCTCAATTTTCCGAAAAGGGAAAAAAAAAGTGGATTCTTCAAAATATAGGCCAGTGAGTTTGACTTTGGTTCCTGGAAATTTCTAGACTATGTTATTAAAGAGATAGCTTGTGAACATTATCAAGCCATTATCTTGATTGATAAGTGACTGAATAAAGTCATCTATCTCAGCATCCTCAAACTAACACGTCATGTTTCATATTCAGCCATCCATCTTCTTGCCATCTGCCCTGCTGTCATTTGGTTACATTTCTTTGTTGCTGTTCAGTTGTTTCAGTTTTGTCTGATTCTTTGTGATCCCATTTGGAGTTAAAGATAATGGAGTGGTTTGCCATTTCCTTCCCTAGTTCATTTTACAGATAAGGAAACTGAGGCAAACGGTATTAAGTGACTTGCCCAGGGCCACCCAATTAGTAAGTTTCTGAGGAACATTGAACTTAGGTCTTCCAGACTCCAAGCTCAGCACTCTATCCACCGTGCCCCTTAGCTGCCCCTGTGCTTCTTTTTAATTGTTTATTTTTTAAAAAAAATAATCTTTTACTTTTTGATATTTAGTTTTCAACATTCATTTCCACAAGATTTTGATTTACAAATTTTTTTCCTCGTCTTCCCCTTATCCCCACCCCAAGCTAGTGAGCCTACTGAATACCGCTTCGCCCAATATGCTCTCTCTTATATCCTCCCTCATCCCCCTCCTAACTTTCTAGTAGGGCAAGATGGATTTCTATACCCCAGTGCCTGTATATCTTATTTCCCAGTTGCATGTAAAAAACAATTTTTTAACATTTTTTTTAAACTTTGATTTTCAGATTCTTTCCCTTCTTCCCTCCTCACCCACCCCTAATGGGAAGACAAGCATTTAAATATAGATTGTACATGTGTAGTTATTCAAAATGTTTCCATAGTAGTTTTATTGTGAAAGACTAACTGTATTTCCCTCCATTCTATCCTGCCCCCCACTTATTCTATAGTCTCCTTTGACCCTGTACCTTTGCAAAAGTGTTTGCTTCTAACTGCCCTCTCCTCCAATCTGCCCTCCCTTCTATCATCTTCCCTCTTATTGCCTCCCTCCCCCCCTCCCCCCACTGTCCTGTAGGGTAAGATACCCAATTGAGTGTATGATATTCCCTCCTTCAGGCAAATTCAATGAGAGTAAGGTTGACCCATTTCCTTTCACCTTCCTTCTTTTCCCCTCCATTGTAACAGTTTTCTCTTGCATCTTTTTTATGGGATAATTAACCTATTCTATCTCTCCCTTTCTCCTTTTCCCATTATATTCCTCTCTCACCTCTTGATTTTATTTTTTAGATATCATCCCTTCCTATTCAACTGATCCTGTGCCCTCTATGTATATATGCACACACATATACACACACTCACCTATGTATTGATATACACATACACCATCCTATACATACATATACATATATATTCCCTTCAACTATCCTCATGCTGAGAAGTCTCATGAGTTACATAGAAATGTAAATAGTTCAACTTTAATACATTCCTTATGATTTCTTTTTCCTGTTTACCTTCTCATGCTTCTCTTGCTCCTTGTATTTGAAAGTGAAATTTTTTGTTCAGCTCTGGTTTTTTTAATCAAGAATACTTGAAAGTCTTCTATTTCATTGAATGACTATATTTTCCCCTGATGCATTACACTCAGTTTTGCTGGGTAGGTGATTATTGGTTTTAATCCTAACTTTTGACCTCCAGAATATCATATTCCAAGCCCTTTGATCCCTTAATGTAGAAGCTGGTAGATCTTGTGTTATCCTGATTGCATTCCACAATACTCAAATTGTTTCTTCCTGACTTCTTGTAATATTTTCTCCTTGACCTGGGAACTCTGGAATTTGGCTATGACATTCCTAGGAGTTTTCTTTTTGGGATGTTTTTTCAACAGGAAATCAGTGAATTTTTTCCATTTCTATTGTGCTTCTGGTTCTAGAATATCAGGGCAATTTTCCTTGAGAATTTCTTGAAGGATGATTTCTAGGCTTTTTTTTAAATTATTTTTTTATTTTTCAATATTCATTTCCACAAGATTTTGAGTTACAAATTTTCTCCCTGTCTTTCCCCTACCCACCACCCCAAAATAGCAATCCTACTGAATACCCCTTCCCCCATTATGCCTTCTCTTATATCCTCCCCCACCATCCTGACTTTCTAGTAGGGCAAGATGAAATTTTATACCCCAGTGCCTATGTATCTTATTTCCCAGTTTCATGTAATAATAATAATTATTATTTTAGACATTTGATTTTAAAACTTTGTTTTCCAGATACTTCCCCTTCTTACCTCATCACTCACCCCTACTGGGAAGATAAGCAATCCAATATAGGCTGTACATGTGTAGTTATGCAATACCTTTCCATGATATATATTGTGAAAGACTGACTATCTTACCCTCCATCCTATCCCTACCCCCACTTATTCTATTTTCTACTTTGACCCTATCCCTTTTCAAAACTACCCTTTCCCCCAATCTGCCCTCCCTTCTACCATCCCCCCTCTTATCGCCTTCCCCCCTACTTTCCTGTAGGGTAAGATACTCAATTTAGTTTTATGTTATTCCCTCCTTAAGCCAAATTCAATAAGAGTAAGGTTGACCCATTCCCTTTTGCCTTCCTGTTTTTCCCCTCCATTGTAACAGTTTTCTCTGGCCTCTTTTATATAAGATAATTTACCTTAGTCTGTCTCTTCCTGTCTCCTTTCATTATATTTCTCTCTCACTTCTTAATTTTATTTTTTAGATATATTATACATGAAAAGCAAGTCAACAGCCTGTTAAAGGAGACCCCCCCAAAATACTGAAGAAAATAACACCTTAAAAAATAGACAAACTCAAATGGCGTGTGAGTCACCCCAAATGTAATGAATATTTATGGACCAATGAAGAGTCTCACAAAGATATGATGTAAAGGTTATCATAAAAGAGATGGATGGCCACAAAGGGACATGGACCACTCAAATAACAAGAGCACTTTTCATACAATTTCAGAGGATCTTGAGGAAGGCCCCCAGCATATTTGGTGATGTCTCTATGGAGGATTTACTTATGTGGGCTGAGAAGGCATGTATGGGTTGTGATTTACACCATTGAAAGAAACACACATCTATGAACTATAAGCTCATAGAACCGATGAAGTATAATGTAACAAATTTTGCTTGAACATGACTGCTCATATGAAGGAACATAAAAAAAGAACCATAGGCTAAGTTGACACTTCATACTTTGTATGACCTTGGGAAAATCATTTAACTTGTCAGATCAATAAGATGATGGAATTGGAAAGTGGCCTCTGAGATCTCTTCCAGTTCTAGATACATAAAAGAGGGAGATAAAAGCTCATAGAATAAAATGGGGAGGGATTTAATTGTGAATAAAAGGTAAATTTCAGAGGTAGTATGTGAAAATATTGGATCTGAATTAAGAGGACCTGGGTCTGATTGCTACTTATTGCCTATGTAATCTTTGTTAAGTAACTTTAAGTAACTTCCGTCTGTGCCTCAGTTTCCTTGGTTGCAAAGTTACGGTGCTGAATGAGATAATTTCTAAGAATATTTCTAGTTTCCAGTCCAGGGGAGAAAAGGTTAGGAATTTACTAGATATTTGTTTTAGGAAGAGCTGATCATTTGTTTCATTGCTATTCTAGCTTGTCAAATTGTAGTGTTCATTATTTAGGGCTGCCCTTGGAGACTGACTGTTTGGGGCTTGGCAGGTGGTGTTAGAAATGTGAAGTATGCTTAATCTCAAGACTTGTCTGTCTTCTGAATGCATTCTGGGGACAAATCCAGATGGTTTGCTTATAGGTACTGTGTTTACTTGTCACTTCAAACACTCTAAAATCCCTAATGTTACTTGTGATATTCATAGCCAAATTTTTATAGCTACTCCCTGATGGTAAATATAAAGCATTAATCCTTTCATAGTATAAGGGTATAATTTGGTTTTTACAATTCACAGATATTCCTTATGATGAGTAAACACAATAGATGCAATTTTGAGCTTATAGAACCCATTCAATTGTGGAACTAATTCATTTTACACTCCCTGAAGTTTCAAAGCTGAGAAGCATTAATCTATCATGTATTAGAAGGAAGTCCATAGTGATGAAAGGTGATATTCTGCACAGTCAAGCTCAAGTAGGTATTCTAAATATCCAAACCAGAACACTCAGATAACATTCTGAGCATTAGAAATGTGGGTTAGTGCAATGAAAAGAATGATGGATTTGGAGTTGGGAGACCTGTGTTTGAATCCTAGTTGTTACTTATTCCCCTTGTAATGTTGGGTAATTAACCTCTTTGGACCTTAAAGTGAGGAGATTGGACATAAAGACATTGAAAGGAATCTATGATTGTATTATTTTATGATCCTAGAGATTCCTAGGCATCAGAAAATTTCCAAAGGCCAGGTATTAGAGGGGAATGAAACAAGCATTTTATTAAGTACCTATTGTGTACTAAGCACCATGGGTCAGCAGGGAAAATGCAAGGATGGTTGGTGAAGCAGGAGACATTGCAGTTTTGGAAACATGCCTCAATGGAAGAATACTAATAGAAGAGAGAATAATTGTTTCTTTCATATATTCCTGTTCTACAATGCTTAGCATGTTATTCTTTTGATATCTTTCTATACCCTTCCTCAACAAACACATTATGTTCAAGCTTTTAGAGGCTTATTTTCCTTCCCCCACCACCCATGATAATAAGCCTTATTTTTAAAATTGTGATTTACATGAAAATAGGATTTACTTTATATGAACAAGCCAACTAGCCAGAATATGTCTACTTTTTGAAAGGAAAGGAGTAAGGAAACAAATATACATTAAGTACTTATTATATGCCAGACTCTATACTAAGTGTTTATAAATTTTATCTCTTTTGATTTTCATAACAACTCTGGTAGCTGGGTACTATTGTTATCCCCATTTTAAAGCTGAGGAAAATGAGGTAAACAACAGGTAAAATGACTTTCCTAGGGTCATACCACTAGTAAGTGTCTGAGCTCAAATTTGAACTCAGATCTTCCCGACTCCAGGCCCAGTATTCTATCTAATGTGCCACTTAGTTGCTTGGGTGAGCAGTGCTATTTAATACAGTGGCAAACTGCTGCCACTTAGTGTTTTCCTATTTTCTATTTGTGCTCATTTTTAACAGCCCTAGACTCATTGTCCAGCTGTTTGTTTTGCCTCTCTCAGTTTGGGAGGAGCTACTCTCTGTAGCCAGTAGATGGCACTTGTGTTAGGTTTTTTTGGTGTGTTTTGTTTTGTTCTTTAGCTGAGAAGGTTGGTCCTGGCATAGTGCCCAGTATTTGTTAACTCTGCAATCCTTGTGTCCTTTACAAAAACAAATATTTACAGAGGAATTCAAAATGCATTATCTTTACCAAATTCAAACTCACTATTCTTAATAGAAAACTTTGAACTATTTACAAAAAAAAAGCATTAGTGAAATAGTCATTCAGAACAGTATGTTCAAAGGCAATCACATCTACACTTAATTGTACCCTTATCTATAGACTTCATTTACACACTATGCAGGCAGTCTGCAACATTTGAACTGGCTGCTTTCCAAAAGTTCATTTAGAAGTCAGTTGTTTGGAGCTCAAAACACGTTTCACCATAGAAACCATGTTCTAAATGGTGGTTAGTTTCCCAGACCAGCCCACAACAGCCTATTTAGCCATAAATGTACTGGATGCAGAGTTGTCATTTATAGTTAGTATTAAAATAAGAATCTACCCACCACATGTAACAATATTTCTATGGGAAAATGCATCCAGAAATACAATCTGTGATGCTAATAGTATGTTCCCCCCTTGTACCTCAGGCACAGCTCCTTGTCTCCTACCTCTCCACCTGCTAGGCAAAGGGAGCAGGGATATTTAAGTCACTGGTGGTGCTTCTTATGGATGAGCCAGGGAATCCCAAAGAGTAGAACCTAGGAGAGGTGTGAAGGGTGGAGACAGTGGCTTCAGAGAATCAGAGGTTCCACCTGGGGTGAAAGTAGCAGAGTGTTGCTTTTTAAGGTTGTTAGAAATAACTACCACCCACTGGGACAATAGCTTTTCTGTAAGCACTTTGAAGTTTGCAAAGTGCTTTACTTCTATAATCCCATTTGATTCTTCTATTAACCCTGTGAAGTAACTTCTATTATTGTCCCTTTTTGATAGAGGAGGACACTAAGCCTGAAGGGGTTAGGTGACTTGCTTAGTCATGGAAGTAGATGAAGTAGAATTTGAACTTGGGTCTTCCTGACCTCAAGTCCAACATTATCCATTGTACCACCTGGATGCCTAAATAAGTGCACTTTGTAAAATCTAAAATACTACATGATAGTAGTTACTATTTCAGAGGCAGTGATACCTTAATGCAATATAGTAGACTAAATGTCTAGTGTGTTCTACCACTATCTTGTTATGTAAACTTGGGGAAGTCATTTAACTTCTCTCACCATCAATTTCTTCTGTAAAAAGAGATGACCTTAGATGATCTTTAAGGTAATGACCAACTCTAACAATCAATCAATACATACTTCTTAAACACTATGTTGCAGACACTGAGTGTGTACACATGTGCAAATGCACATATACACACATCAGTCCCTGTCTTACAGCTTACATTGTAATGGGGGAGACAATGTGTACACAAAAATATACAAAATACATACAAAGACTATGAGATCCTAAAGAGTGTAAAGCAAAGATGAAGAAATTAGGGTGGAGAAATGAGAAGCAGTGATGGAGAATAGGAGCTCTTGAACCAGTAAAGAGGAGAATGAGATATAAGGGACAATGTGGGTGGGTCACTATTTTCCCTCCTGCTTCTTCCTCTCTTGAATTCGTTCAAAATATTGAGAACCTACTTAGATATGCAAGGTGCTGTCCCAGGTGCTGAAATGAACTGAGCGAATTAAACATTTGCTGATCATTTTTCCTTCAACCTTTGTATCACCTTCAATGCCTCACCATTTCCTTTATATTTCCCCTCCCTCCAGCAATAACTGTTGAAATATTTGCTTTCCTTCAAGGTTCAGGTCAAGTAACTTGTCCTCTGGGCTTCTGACCTATCTATAAATGATCTTTCCCTACTCAAATCTCCCAAATTACTAGGTCCCCGTCCTATTCTTTTGTTGCTTAATCTGAAACTATGATGCTATTGATGTGAGAAATTCTTGACATCGAATTTGAATTGAATAATAGTTATTTATATGCTTGCTTTACTCCTCCACACCAAACCATAAGCTCCTTAGGGGCAAAAAAAATGTGTTTTGTTTCACCTTTTATTCCTAGTACAAAGTACATGTCTAATAAATATTTGATGAATTAAATTTAATTTCTCCATTCTCCTTCCACTTTTCCTTTATCATTGAAAACAATCAGTGCTAGAGCTCAGGGAAATGATGTGTGGGAATGGAGGGAATGACAAGATTGATCTTCAAGCAACTTGCTCTTCTTCCCCTTCTGCTTTTCCTTTTTCTCCATTTTCTACCCTTTCTCCATCAAACTCATCATCCTAAATACCTATCCCATCTACCTATTTTAGCAGGTGTGAGAATGAGCTGAGAAGTGAGGAACTGGAACTGAGGTTAGGCAAGGTGAGATGAAGTTCTTGTGGCAGCTGGGTCCCATCTCCGATGCCCCAAGAATCAGGAAAGGTAAAAAAAAAATCAGTCTTTGAATGTTACCATTTCAGAGCTGAGTAAAGGGAAATTCATTCATGACCAAGTTTGCTCATTGCAAGGCAACTTGAAAACATGGGTCTGAGGCAGTCTAAAAATGGAACTTCCTGAAATATTGCAACTGGGGATGGCAATCCTGTATAAGGAAGGAACACATTGCATAAGGTTAGTATATATGAATTGAGATTTCCTAACTAACATTCTCAAGGAAACTGTACATTCCTTGTCATAAAATGTAGCAACTTACAAAACTGGATCCTGCCTTGAAAGTAAATAACATTTTCCCATTTTATAGAGAAAAGTTCCTCAGGACTCCTACATCTTACTGATCACTAGTTGTTTGGTATCTTTTTCACTCATTAGGTGGATTTGAGACAAGCAATTTTTCATAGTCCTCTCATGCCTCAAGGTTTAGCTAAAATTCCTCAAACAGATACTAAATACATGGCCAATTTATTACTATTTCCTATTGTCCACCTGGTTTTCTAATTCAATCAGGAAAAGTATTAAGCAGGTCCTGTATTTCCCATTCAAAAGTGTGAATGTCTGTATATGTGTGTTTATTGGAGGTGGGTAATGACCACTCATCATCACTAGAGGGGGGCTCTGGGCATCAACCATGCCATTTATTCCTATATGCCAGGAGTCTCAGGACAACTGGTTGTCAATCACTCAATAGATCTGTGCCCTGCAATGGTTGTTGTGTTGTGGTCTGATGTCATATTAGGGGGATGTAAGTGTCTACCAATCAAATCACTCTTTTTGGGCCCATCAACTTAGGGATTTCTCTGTCTTTACATCCCTTATGTGTGTTTTGTTGAATCACCTTTACTAAGTTCATTCCTTTAGAAAGTATTAAATCCAAGTGGTAAAAGAAAGCATAAGTTTAATGTCAAAATACCTGTTAAACACATCCAGACCCTCAGTCATCCCTTGAAAACTCTAAGGAGCAGGAGGGAGAAAAAAAAAACAATTCAGTGCTTTGTTGTTGCCACCTGGGAGCTGAGTAAAGGGGAATTCACTCATGAAAAAGTCTGATCTCTCAGACATTGATGATAAATGCAGGAACTGCAGGGTGTCTCAGCAGCTGTTATCAGTCTCACTTTCCCCTGGCTCTGCATCAGTTGTTTCCCTTGCTTGGGATCTGGTGCAGGCATCAAACTCTACTTATGCCCCTTTAGTACTAGAACAAAGTAGGAGAGATTTCCATAGGATTGGGAGATAGAATCAAAGGTCCCTGAATGCAAATGGCATGAAAGGGAAAAAAAAGCCTGACTCTCAGGCCTGACTCTTGTTTCTCTTCCTCATGCTTTCAGCATTCTCTTTTTCATATTGCCTCCTTCTATAAGTCATCGCCTATATGACTCCCTACCTAAGCATCTTGACACAGAGCTAAACTGTAAATGCCTCATACATATTCCATGTATTAAATGCATCTATAATATGCAATGGCTTCAGAAAAATAAAAAGAAAGAGTATTATGTACATGCATATGTATGTATGTGTACACATAAATTTGGACTAATTTAAAATGTCCTGGGTGAGTTTTCTGATGTTTTTTTTTCTGTGATTCACTTTTCTGTGACAAGTCATGAATACATTTAGGATTAGAGTAATAGTGGGAGTTAGGAGTTATTGGTGGTGGGTAATGACCACTCAAAGAATTCCTGGTGTGGGACCGCCCTCCTTAAATGTACATCACCTGTCTATAACTTAATAGCTAAATTCTAATGAATTGCCTAAAGTGCATAGACAAAATAATGACTTGTACAATGTCATAGTCTCAGAGGAAAGACCTGGGTCTTCTGATTCTTTCCAGTCTGTCTCACATTAACGCATAATTATACCAGACTGCCTCTTACATGATCCAATACCTTGATTAGTAGCCTTCATTCATGAAGTTGGCAAGCAAACAGAAGAGCTGGAAGTGATGATTTCATATAGTTAAGGGAGTATGGTGGACAGAAGCCCCAGACTTATCAATAATGTCTGGGTTAATATCCTGCCTCAAACACTAGGTGAGTGAGCTTAAGTAAGTCTGCCTGATAAGGGCAAAAATGCAACCCCTGTCTTCAAGATGTTCAGATTCTAATTCTATTTGCAAAATAATGGGTCAGAGAAAAGAAAGTTTATTGGGGGCTGTAATGGCTCATGGAAGAAGTGGTTTTTGAGTTGGGACCTAAAGAAGGATGAGATTTTCATAGGTTTGAAAGACCTTCTTCTTCTTCTTCTTCTTCTTCTTCTTCTTCTTCTTCTTCTTCTTCTTCTTCTTCTTCTTCTTCTTCTTCTTCTTCTTCTTCTTCTTTCTTCTTTCTTCTTCTTCTTTTCTCCTCCTCCTCCTCTTCTTCCTCCTCCTCCTTCTTCCATTCCAAATTTGAATCCCAGAGATCTGATTTTTTTTAACTGTCCATTTGCAACTTCTGATGAGTAGCAGTAATTAAGATATGACTCAGACCACAGTATTACAATAGAAACTAAGTGGAATATCAAATCAGAATCTGGAGGCAGGGTACAACTTGAGGTGAAGTTCTAAGATAGAATTGCTTGAAGATAGAGCCTCACTTGTTGGGGACCCACTGAATGTGAGGCTTTCAAGTATTACTTGGAAGTTTTATACTTTTTAATATATTTTTGTATTTTATATACTTAATATTTTTATATTATATATTAGAATTTCATTATATTATATAAAATATATATTATATAAAATATAATTAATATTTTGTATACTTTTTCGTGCTTCCAGTATCACTTGGAAGCTTGGAATATGTCATGAAATTAATTATATTAGTCAATCTAACCATTTTGTTAGAGAAATTAAACAAAAATGTGTGTGTGTGTGTGTGTGTGTGTGTGTGTGTGAAGGGGGGGCATGCAGAGAAACACAAAATAGAGAACAGAGACAATATATTTATTTTTGTGAACTTTCTGACTCTAAACAGAACCAACATTGTATCTTACTAGAATCTTAGAATGCTGGAATTAGAACAGGCCTTGAAGATCATCTGGCTCTTATCCCAATACTAGAAGCCTTGCCATAATATATATGAAATTATGTGATATGAACCACAGAGAAATGTAGTTTTCTCTTCTGTAAAATGGGGAGGGGGTAATAATAGCATGACAGAGCTGTTGTAAGGTTCACAAAAAGTAACACATGTAAAGAACTTTACAAACCTTAAAGTGTTAGTGACATTATTGGTGAGGAAGTGAGATGTAGTGGCTAAAGGACTGTCCTTGAGGTTAGGAAAACTGGAGTTCACTTTCTACTTCTGATACCAGCTGGATGAGCATGGGAGAGTTAACCCTTTGATCTCCCAGGCAGTTCTAAAGAAGATTATGGGTTAGTTATAGGTCAGTTTTCGTTCTGCATAGGTAAAATGAAGTTTTCGTGTAGAGTATTCCCTACATCAATAAAATCACAGATCCAGACCCCCCCAAAAGAGAAAGAAATGTTAATTGAATATAGATTATTATAAATACATAGGTATAAAATGAATTAATAATGTACTCCCAGATCCCAGAAAAAGAAAAAAAAGTCAGTTAAAAAATAATTTTCCAGTATTTGATAAACTGATATTTTGAATCAGCATACACTATTTGAATTAGTTTTATAACTCAAATAACTGAAAACCTAAGAAATAATTCTGGACATAACTTTCTTTTGCCTTTATTTGTATCCCCTATACTTAGCATAGGGCCTGGCAACTAGTGGTGCTTAAAAAATACCAGATGACTGACATTTTACATAATTAAAAAAATAACTTTGTCTCACATTTAAGAAGTTTAGTCCCACACAAAATATTTTTTAAATTAAAGTTTCAATTGTTTCCTCTAAAGATAAGAATCCCTTTTACTTTCTTCCTACCCACATGACACCCTCTTTTATTTATTCCTTCAGTTCCTATGCTCCATTTGGTTTGACTGTCTTTTAGCTTCCTGTGGTGTTGATAGCTAGGAAACAGGTCTTAACTTAGTTCCTGCTGCAGCATGAAGCCCTTCACAGTTCTAGCTACTAAGTTGCTAGAGGGGTGGAAACTTGGCTACTTTAAGTATACTTTTTGGAAGGAAGCAGAAACACCCAAGTCCTTTCTCTTGTATTTCTACAATGAGTTATACAGGAAGGACTACTTCTCAGGATTACATTAGCCTAATCGCACATTGAGCTGAAGCAGTTTAGCTTGGTATTTTCTTTTGATGGAGATAGTTTAAATTATACAGGTAGTTGTATCCTGGCTTTTTTGTTTTTCTTTTCTTTTTTCCTTTTCAGAAAGAGAATACTTGTGAACTTAAGAAAATCTTCCTTTGTGAGATCTGACAGAAAAAAAAAAAAAACATAAGTGCCATTGTCCTGATGCCCAGGAAGGAGGTGGCCAGCAGGCAACCTTGGTTTAGAAATAGCTTTTGAGGATCCCTAAGTCAAAAAGCAGATAGATAGAAAGCAGTTACATCCTCCTGATCCCCTAGTGGGAATGTTTACTTACTTTCCTTCAGAACCTTTCTCTGGAAAGCTTCAGGGAATGGGTCTACAAGCCAATGGTTATCTCACTGTGACACATCTGAAAGCCTTCTAGTTAAAATTTTGGAGAATAGGAAGGGACAGTGGAAGGCAGAATCAGACAATCAGATCCTAGTCCAAAAAAAGAGGTAGTAAGTAACTATGATCTCAGCCAAGGCAACAGCAAAAAATGACTTGATTTAAAGGGATAAATGAGGAAACTACATTATGCTGAAAGGTACCATAGACAATGAATTCATATTTATGCTTACCATATATACACTAAACAGCCTGGTATGTAAAAAATTAAAGGACAAACGAGTAACTGAAATAATTCATCCCAAATGACTATTTGGAGGGAGTCCTGAATATGATTCTCCTCTTGCTTACCTGAAATTCAAGGGTACTCTTCCCTGACCTTGCTTGAGTGCTAAAATACAGAGTTCAGTAAAGCAGAATTCACTTGTGTCTATTTCCAATGCTTCCATAAAGCAGGAAAGGACAAACAGGGAAATTCATGAAAATGAGTCAGGGAAGGAAGCACCAATACATCTAAAAGATGGCACCCATGTGAATTTCAAAAGACAGAAGGAAGGCTTAAGTAAAGCACTGGGTCTAGAAGAGGCCTTGGTTACAGCCTGAGCTGCAGTAAAATATTTTAATGCAATCGGGCTCCTGGTTTAATGCTCAGAGACAATAAACAAAACAAAACAGAAATGACAAGCAGCTGGATAGTACCATCTAGTGGCAGGAGAAGAAAAAAATTGCTTTTTTTAGATGGAAAGAGGGCTTGAAGATGTAACCTTCTGACTGTGCTCATAGCACTGTCAGCAGGCTTGCCCCCAGCATTCCTCTGGGCTGGGGAATTGGGGGGCAGCTTCACTATTAGGCAGTTTCTTTATGACTAGAACTAAAAGTCAGAAGAATTTTGTAAGAAAGTCATTTCAGTGCTCTGATACCCTGATATCAAACATACATTGCAAATACTGTAGGATGTTTGGTTTTTTTTTTGATGGGGGTCCTTTTCATGAAGGATATGGAGGATATTGAGAGGACTGGGACATGGATTGCCATTCTCCTCAGGTTGAGGGTAAGGCTAAGAGAGGTCTGTGAATGCTGCTCTCAGGCCCTGATTAGAGCTTATGGTTCCTAGCTCTGTCTCATGGGTGAGACTTCCATCCTCACCTTCTCTACCATTTCTTCACCACAAAGTGCTACTTCAGGGCTTTGAGGGATGTTTTCCTTTATGTTCCTAGAAGACTTAATTTTATTCCATGCAATAAATTTTTACTGAGCCCTTGCTATGTACTCAGTACATGCAAGAGGATAAAAATGTATAACATAGGCTTCTCATTTTCCAGGAACCTATTTTTTTGAAATTTTATTATTTCTTCAATTAATTTCTTCTTTCTCTCCCTCTCCAAATGAACAAAAAGAGGAGAAAAAGAAATTTCCCTTAACAAATATGTATGACAAAACAAAACAAATTTCTCCATTAGCCTTGTCTAAAAATTCATATTTCATTCTTCATATGAGTCCATCACCTTATGCTTCATGTTTTATCCTCTGAATTGTCATCACGTCTATCTACTGGCCAAAGTTCTAAGCTGTTTCAAAATTTTTCTTCTTTGTAATATTGTTATTGTATAAATTGCTTTCCTTGTTTTCACTTTATTCTGTATCATTTCATTATAGACCTTCCCACTTTTCCTGGAAACTGTTCAGTTTATAATTTCTTAAGGTACAATAATATTTCATTACATTCACATGGCAAAATTTACATAGCCATTTCCCAATAGGTAGATACCCATATGCTTTACAGGTGTTTTTTTTTTTGGGGGGGGAGTATAAATCTTTTTATGCTTTTTTTATTTGACATTTTGTGTGTGTCGGGGGGGGAGATGGTGGTGTAGGTCCAGGCCTCTTGGAATTTATAGCTTTTTTTTCTTTTGAGAGACAATACACACACATTAGGGGGTTAAGTGAACCAAATGAATTCGAGCTGGTGGGACATCCCAGTAAAAACATCTAACAGGTAGTTAGAAGTATATGGCTGGAGTTCAAGAGAGCAGTCACAAAAAGAGGTACAGACTTGAATGTCATTGTCATGTTGTACTTAGGTATCAGAAGGATTCAAAAGCATTGCATGGGAATATCTCTATCAGATAATGTTATAAGATAGGTATCACTCCCCAAATGCCAGCAATGAATGAAGATTCTTTGTGTATTTTATTTGATTTTCAACTACATGCCCAAGGGAATGTGGGAATGTGTAGATAGTGCCTGTTGTAGTTATAAAGAGCCAAATTCTCTTGGATGCATGAGTCATTCCCTTAGAGTTAGGCTTTGTTGAATACGGCCAAAAACTGCAAACTCATAGCAGTCAATTTATTTTTTGCCTTCTCAGCAGATGATTTATATTATTGCAGGATGTGAATTAGATGCAAATTAATAATTAGTTCAGGCCAAAAAATATCCAAACCTATCATCGCTTCACTGCTTTATTTAGCCCATGGAGATGTAGCCTAATTTGAACACTTTGTAGCTACACTGGATACTTTCTTATTCTTAAAATTTTGCCAAGTAAATTATTAAATGACCACACTAAGTAGTGTTCTAGTAGACTCAGAGAGTAAATTATTTCCAAAGGGACCTGAATTTTGTCTAGAATCTTTGACTCAACAGATATAAGGGAATACATACAAAAAATATATTTGCCTGCTTCCTTCCTTGCCCTGGTTAGCCTTCTCTTTTCTCTCCTGTGTTTTAGGCTAATCCATATAATGATGTCATATACCTTGGTAACCTGGTGAAGAAGACAGTGGACACCTAGAAAACCTGGCTCTGTCTATAAACCCTCCCTAAACCTAGATTACCTCTAACCCCAGCTTTTTCAGGCTAATTTAAAATTGCCTTAAAGATCCAAGTCTGCTCTATAATAGGCCTACGATAGCCCTAAAGGTTCATTCTGGCTCCAAGCTAGGAACTAAAATTGCAAGAAGTCCCAATCTAATCTATTCTCCTTGTGATCCAGTGTCAGACCTTATCCATACAGATCTCAGGCATCAGGTTTGCACATTTTGCACTAGGGTTTTCCCTTCTAGGCCTGAGTCTATGCAATCATAGTATACTAGAAATAAAAAGGACCTTTGTGGTCACTTTGTTGAATTGTCATCCAATAAATAAATCTGTCCTGAAATATTTCTAATAAGTAGCAATTTATTCTTTAGTTTGATACCTTCTACCTTCTGGAACCTGAGGTAAAAGAGACTTTTGGCAGATAATACATAAAAATATATAAGTGATGAAGGGGATGTAGATCTCATACAGTCTTAAACCTCTTATTTTATAGATGAAGAAACTGAGGCCAAGAGAGGTTAAGTAACTTGTCTAGTGTCACATAAGAATAAAATGGAATTATTACTATCTTTCTTATGGATACTATACTGTTAGGGCAGTCTATCAGTGCATTAGATGTTTTGGGCAGCCTCTATATCCTTGACTTCAATGGAGTTAACAATCAAGAAAAAATCTGAAGACCTCTTCACATAAATTGATTTTGAGTCACATCCTGATCATACAGTACTGCCTTCCTAATTTTAAAGTTGACCTTTTTTATATTATCTAAGTTCAGAGCTTTTATATTTGTCTCCAGTCAAATTTATTTTGCTATACTTATCCCATACTTCTTTTTTTAAAGTTAATTAATTTATTTTTATTTTCCAACATTCACTTCCATAAGTTTTAAATTTTCTCCCCCTGCCTCCTCCCTCCCAAGACAGAGTGCAATCTGATATAGGTTTGTAATATAATGTAATGCCAAGGAAAGGCAACTTCCCAAGGTTCAGAATACCAGCATAGGTGCTCTCCATTTTATTCAGTGACAAACCAAGAACAGAGAAGGTCAAAACATGACATCATTCAAAATACAGCATTTACTAAGGATGATTAAATAATCTCCAAGGACTACCCCACCCCAGGACCTTCCAATCATTCAATCAATTACAAATTCCCAGTTCTAAATACCTCTCCACCCCTAGGCTGTACCTTCATTTAGTCCACCACAAAGCCCCTCTTCTCAAATGGAGATTAGTTTCCAAACATAAGTAAAATACATTCATTTGCTCAACCATAGAACACAAAAAGGTCAAAAGTTCCTCACCCCTGGATCACAATTGAATCTACCCCAGAGTTACATCAAGTTTAAGCTCAGCACTTAATACCCAAATGGAGGTCTTTTCTTCATCTTGACACGTGGCAAGTTCTCAGCAATCTTAGTTCCTGGGGAGGCAAGGCTTAGCCAGGCCACAAGATATGTTGCCAGTCCCTTCATTAATTCATCCTCTGTCTGTAGAACAGTCCTAGAACCCCTGAAAACGTTAGCAAAACC